>NC_056739.1:881288823-881351323 GCF_019279795.1 Protopterus annectens | reverse complement strand
CCATTCTGAGTCTTAGTTTATACCAGAAGATTGCTCTTAAAATTACTGACTCGGTTGATTTAGTTAGGGTTGCTTTAAGGCACCCATGCAGACTTCCGTGAATTGTTGATAAGAGAAGTTCGTCAGTGAAGCTTTATATAAAAATGAACATGTTTTGTCAAGGCATATCTGGTCTCTGTAGTTTATTATAAATAAATTAAGTTATTTGATGCATGTGTTATTTGATATAGGTATGAGACACATGTTATGTTGTATTTATACAGCTTTAAGCGATTATACAGAGTTTTTATTCTACATTTTTATGAAATTATAAGTTTTGACAGTCATGCCGTGATGTATGAATTCAGCTTTTCAATAATTATTAACTAGAAAAAGAGAACAATTGTTGTGTTTTTAAGTTACACATTTTCTATGTTATAAATATTCTACACTTGCTATAATATGCTGGCATTTGTTGCAACCTGATGCCTTTGTTGGGTGGAATACAGGGGTAAAATACTTGTTCAAAGAGAAGGAAAGGGGAACTGATTAATTACAGCTGCTATAATGATTAATTATACCTTGATTGGTTTTGGGCTGCTATTGGTTTTTAGTTAGTTTAAAAGTGAAGCACTTTATGGCATTGAATGAGATCTGATGAAGCGTGCATCTTTTATATCTTTTACTTTTATTGTTCTATGTCTATTGAATAAATTGGATTTTACCTTCTCGTGGTGTGTCCTGAGGTTTTTCTACGATATCTACAGTCGCATGTGTGTAATGTGTACCAATGACTGGTGTGGATAGAAGGGCAAAGTCCCAGAGACTAAACAACGCCACCTATTGATAAAACCACATTACCCACAAACCAAATTTAGTTTATTGTTATTATTCAATAGCATTACTCAACAAAGAAATATCTTAACTGTTTAATCAGTGTCACAGTGTAGTAGAAATGTATCGTCCTTCTTTATTATCCTTCTGATGAGAATTTCCCAGAGGCAGCTTGTTGATTATTTTGCATGCATCTGCTAAAGTACACAACAATGCTTTACACTGTACAGCTGTTGTACAGTAGTTTCTGACATGTGTGTGCACACATCTGGCACATTATGTGATGATACTAATACTCCAATTTTCTAGCATGGATGCCATGCATATGTACAGCTTTGGGGCATTAATTTGAGGAAAATGTGTGACATTTTGTTTTTTATGAGTCAATCTTCTCTTTTAAGAGGAGGCATGGGGAGAAAAGCTCCACATTGATCTAATATTGTTGCAGTTAAATAAAGTTTTTACAAAATGTACAGAAGAACAACATATTAACAAAGTAAAATAATCACAACTTCAGTTCATACAGTGTGAACTTATACATACAGCATGCAAATATTTGAACAGATATAGCAAGCTGAAAAAAGAACACTGTCATTAGTTAAAAATTCACAAGTTGCAGTTCATAAAAGTGGCATTAAACAGACTGAGTATACTCTTTGGAACAGAGATGACTGGATAACATAGCCTAGGCAAAATTATATTTGCCCTTTATCTAAGAAATAGCTTGAGTGTGTTCAGAGAGATGGAATTATTAGGATGTATGCTGGGGGTGTGTGGTCTAATTCAGCCTGAAGTAGTGCACGAAAAGAGCCAGATCTTATTTATGTAGACTTTTAGTAGATGCTTGAAGCTGCAGAGTTTAGAGCTAGATCTAGTTTGCAGAGGGATATAATTCTATTTCCTAGCAGCAGAGTATCTAAGTAGTAAAGCATTTTTCATCCAGTTCAATGTCTTAGGTGCAATACAGTGGTGGATGTGTAATTTGTTGGTGGCCATTTTTGCAGCCTTATAACATGCCTCCAGCTTATTTTTAACTGCAGCCTGAAGACTGGTTAGGATGGGTGCACAATATAGAACAGAGAGGTGGGGGAAGGTAGGTAGGTAGTGTCAAGTGTTATCTTGTTGGTGCTAAGGAACTTTTTATGCTTCTAGAGCATTCTTTAATTTTTTGACGAGTCTCTTTGATTCTATTTTGAACTTGAAAACTTGAACTTTTGAAATTCACTTTGTCAGACATGTGTGATTTTGGGGAAAACAGAAGTACCCTTTTTTAGGGTTGAGTAGTAGCTAGGCTGTATGGAGCCATTTCTCAACTGATTAAAATACTTCTTATGTAATATGGAGGAGATGAGGCAGATTATTAGATTCGTGTATAGCAGGGAATCATCAATATATTGTATAAGAGAGGCCAAATCTATAGAAATACAGAGATCATTGATAAAGACAGTGTAAAGATTTTGAAGAGGATGGGACCAAGAACAGAGCATTGGGGTGCACCGCTGGAGATGTGCAAGTATATATATATATATATATATATATATATATATATATATATATAGAGAGAGAGAGAGAGAGTTCTGACATTATACAGGCTGTATTTGTCAGTTATATACCTCTTGAATGATAGTAATGAAGGAGGGAGAGTCCAAGCTGAGATCATTTGTAGGTGAATTTATGGTGAGAAACTGTCTAAAAGGTTTTAGACAAGTCAAGGAATAGGGGGAATCAAGTTTGCCTGAGTCCCTGTATTTGTATATAGTGTTAGTAAATGATAGTAGGACAGTAGTTGTACTGTGTTTTGGCAGGAGTCATGTTAGGAGATGTTCTTGTAGGAGACACTGGAGGAGTTATTTTTGAATACATCTTGTAAGAATTTTTGAGGGAGGTGATAATATCGCAAGGGTTGCCTTTACAAAGCCAAATCACAGTGGTGTGATTGCTCATATGAGCGAATTGTAACCACGAAAATAAAAACAGCGACAGTTTTAACTGCTCGAAAATCAGCAAATTGAAAAGCAGATAAGCTGATTTTCGAACATTAATGTCGAAAAAAAAATATATAACGAAGTGTAAAGCAGGGGGGCAAGCCCCCCCACACCCCCCCACTTTAATATTCTAACTCCGAGATCGCACTACAATGGGGAAAGAGACCATTTTCCGATCCCCACTACAGTGCAATCCACCCCATAATGTCGAATGTGCAATGAGCAAATGTCACTGTGCATTCGCTCATTGCACATTTGAACCTTTTTCCGTTCGGCATTTGCAAACTTTGCAAATGGCCTTTTGGACAATTGCTGTTCGCCTGTGTGCAATACGCACACATGAAGGTAAACCTATCGGAATCGGCTGGAAGTAAGACACATCAGCACTGGATGCCACCTTTATGAAGAGAGATAATAAAGATTTTTTCCATTGTGAGGGAGCACAGGATTCCGCTATTGATCTACTTATAATGATAGAGAATGAGTATGCTATGTCACTGTCAGCTACAGTGGAGCAAGGTTTGAGTTTAAATAGAAGCTTTGTTTATTATCGGTTTAGAGACAGGTCCTATGTAGAAGTAGACAGCAGTGGATATAGAGGGTAAATTAAGTTCATGTGTGGAAGGATGGATGTTATTGTGGGGATGGAAGAAGCACGGGATGGTGGTGAAGAGTTATTAGTTAGGGAAGCAATGTTTTCTATGAAGTACGTATTGAATAAGGTAGCAATTTCTGGTGGATTTTTGGTGTAGAATGTTGAGCTTGAAGTGCTGGTAAAGCAGGCCACCCGAAGGCATATTGTTTTATATTGCTAGCCACTGCGCATTCTTGACGATGTGTGAACCTACATATCTGTGACGATGTGTACATAATATAAGAAAAGAAATCTACAAGTAGGACTGTATAGGATGTGGAATCTCTGTCGTACATGATGCACATTTTGGGGAGAGTGTCTTATAGTCTGAGTGTGTAGGAACGTGCCCTCCCTGCTCTAAACATAAAAAAAGAACGAAATGAAGAGAATGCATAATATTCTGCAAAAAAACAAACAATGTTAGATAAATAACACCCCGCGGCAAGGAAATGTCAACAGGCAGCTTTCATTTTGTAACGTCCCATTCATTTTTTAACTGTTAGTTATTGGGCTCCCACACTTGGAGAATTACGGGAGGCATGTACTATAGTGTGAGGACTGCTTTATTATTAGCTGTAAACTCCAGTGTTAGGAGAGAACCGCGTCATATTCCAAGCTAAAACTCAAAATAAATGTGAACACTTTCTAAGGAATGAGCTACAAACACTGAAGCATATAATCCTACAATTTGTGAGCTTTTCTGTTCATGCTCTAATGAACTGCTCTGTACTTTTAGTGCATTTCCTACATTTTTATGAAAGGGTTCTATCTCAGAGAGTGAAAGGCACAGAGTAGCCTTTGTAAAAGGTAGAAAAGCAGGTACATGTCGTTTGAGGTGACATATGAAAATCAGTCTTGTATCTCCTCCCAGTCCGACATTATCCCATTCCCGCATGCATACAGAAATGTCTTGCAGAGCTAATGACAGCATTTTCCCATCAGCAGGAAAGCTACAATTTATGATGCTGCAGTATATATAATCTTGCCTCACAACTGCTAGAACTTGGGCATATAATTATGATGTTTTCCTTTATATTTGTCTTAGTTCTGACAAGATTTACTGATGTTTTAAATTATATTCTGTTTATGAATAGTTATTAAATCACTGAACAAAACTCTATTTAAACAATCTTTTTTCACTTAAAGTACATACTGCAGTATCTGATGACATACTAATCTATAAAACAAGACTGTGGATCTTTTATTTGCATTCTGCTATGACTTTGAAGGCCAGTGTTATGAAATGGTCAGACGCTGAGTCATATACATATGTCACTTTGATAGAGTACAGTGATATGGGCAGTATAACATCAGATTTATAGAAACACCAGGCATAGTATAAACGTTCTGGCACATACACTCTTCTGAATAGTCCATAAACCAAAATGTGATTCAAAGGATCATTTGTGAATACAGATGGAATCATTGCAGTACCTAATGAATGATGTATGTACAAATTCCAAAAAGATTGGCAAAACTGTTGTATGAATCTACGATGGCTAGACAGACAAAAATTAAAATACAAAAATGCTTTCATGTTTTAAATATGTCATTTCAACTGATGAACTGACATTTAATGATGTTGGTATACAAGGGAAGGGGTGATATTTAACATTGTCTCTAACTCTTGAGGTGAATGATGGTGGGTAGCTGAGTACAAGAGTAGCAATTATTTGGGTTTGAGGAAACAACTTTATTTCCTTAGGCATATTAAGCAAATAGAAAATCTCATAAACTTTGAAGGTCTGATTGGTGAGTTAGTTCCTTGACTTTAGCATTGCCACTGGTTTGGGGGAGGGGAGAATAGCAATAATGTTGTTTTTCCATAATCATAGAGTCATAGAGTTTACAAAGTAGAGTCAGTTCATGAACCAAATCATCTTCTCAATATTCATCCTCATGGGTTCCTCCTGCCTCCAGGAGGGGAAATGAAATCCATCTCGGTATGAGTTTTTGGGTGCCTATACAATCATCAAGAATTGCCTTAAAGGAAATGAAAGTATCACTATGTTTTATATGTAGAAGAAGATTAATTCCAGAAATGAAAAAAAATGCATTGAGTAGTAAAGCTTTTCCTTTGGGATATCCTATTTACTTGTTGTTGGAGATTCAAGTCCCTATTTTGAGATATTGTTTAGACATTTGTTTTGTGGAAGAGTAGGAAATCAAGGAGGGTTGAGTCCTCAACATCACAAAACGCTACATATAAATAATCAAGCAGGAGTCCACAAGAGAGAAAGTCCAGAAATAGAGCTTCAAGCTTGTCCTGGTAGCTCATGGACATTAGTGGAGTGATCTTTTAATTAAGAACCTCTGTGATTTCTCTAGTTGCATGATGTGTTCGGATAGTTACATACTTAAAATAATATTATATTCTATAATTATACTGATCAGGGCAGAATGTCGACAACTGATAACTTATTTTGACCTGGATGAGATACCATTGCTATACGGTGGTCAAGGGATAGGGGAGTTGCCTTCAAAGAGGCTGAGATCTCTTATGAGCTTATCAATATAGAGTTTGATGCTGTCTATACTGAAGTTGCTGTTAGTATATTGGTTTACCAAAGGTAACAATGCTACAATTCTTTGCATTTCATTTAAGCACATTTCTAACACAAAATTGATTTGTATGGTTTAGTCCTTGCTGTACCAATAGTATTGGATGCTGGACAGATGAGAATACCCACCTTGCAGCCGTTAGGAAAAGTAGTTAGCCACATTTCAGGGTTAGTGGTTTGGAGATCCAAGAAGTAGACATCAAACAGAAGGAGTAGGGGGCGTGGCCAGGATGGTAATCAGTTAGCAGCACTTGCTCTCAACTCTGTTACCTCATTACTATTCCTGATAGGCATTTTATGAAATAGGGAACAATTTGAGGAAATTTCTACTATTAACTAATTCTTAATACTTTGGAGCATCTACAGAAGAAATTTTACTGTTTATTTTTGGATAATTCCTGTCAAATTAACCACTGGAAAGACAGCACCACATTCAGCTATACATCATGAGTCATCTCAAGAACTCAACTCAGGATTCTTCCATCAAAAAGGAACTGCATTCTCTTATTTCAAATATACAGGAACTTACAATTAAGATAGATAAGATGGATAACAAAATAGATACTTTTAAAGAAAAGTGCTCTCAACAACTTGAACAACTTCAGGAAAGAAAAGTGCTCTCAAAAACTTGAACAACTTTGGGAAATGTTTATTCAACAGAAAGGGCAAATTTCACTTATAGAGCAGTCATTAAATGACATTGACTCTAGACTTCTAACAGAACAACAAACAGAATGTTTGTTACAACAAAATGCATACTTATTAGAAAAGCTTGATTATATGGAAAACTAAACAAGAAAAAACAACATTTGAATATTTGGTTTACCAGAAAAAAGCAGAAGGAGATAACATAATAAACTTTCTCACCACCTGGATACCAAACATAGTGAAAATATCTGAAGCCCTTTTATATGGCATAGAATGAGCACACAGGTCATTAACAGCCTCTGGAAATACTTCTTCAGTCAAAAATAAGCCGAGATCCATAATTGTGAAACTTTTTTCTACACAGGACAAAGATCTTATCTTAAGAAATACCTGGGCAAATTCACCCATCAAGTAGAATGATGTTTTAATCAGATTTGATAATGACTATTCTGTTAAAGTAGTTTCCAAAAGAAAATAATTCCTACCAATAATAAAAGTTCTAAAAAAGAAGCAACTGAAAACCCATCTTCTGTTTCCAGCAAGACTGAGAATCTTCCTACCAGAGGGAATAAAAATCTTTGAAACAGTGGACTCAGCAATAAAGTATCTTTCTAATAACAACATCTTAACACAAGAAGAATCTATGGAATGGTCAAACAGTACACCCAAAAGAAATGCAGAACCCAACAACTGGAAGATTGTTGAACAAAAGAAGAACAACTAAAGGACAAATAAACAAAAACAAAACAAAAAAAAAAAAGAGAGTGTTTTCTTGTCTTCAAACCAACATGAAACAGGTACCCATTTACAGTTATTTATTTATTATTATTAGAATTATTAAAATAGAGCAATTTCTTTACTACAGTCATGTATCAATTACTTTCATATTCATTTGGTTAAACTTATAAATAAATATATAAAGATTACCATATAGTTAACATATAAAACAATAACAAATAGAAATGTCCTTATATGAGCATCCACTGACATGCAAATGCGTGATAAGTCCTTGATATGATAGATTAAATGGGTTGCAAAAAGTATTTGAACTTTTTTATTGTTGTAGTCTTAAACTAAATGTTCAGTTCTGGATACTCTAAATTAATTGGATTATTTCTAGAAACAGCTAGTAAATGTTGCTTTATCAATGAACATTCCTGATTATCAAGTTGTCATAGAGACTGTTTCATTGCCATGTAAATGTTAGATTACTTTGTGATTAAATGAACTAACAAGGCTAGTAAAATGTTTAGAATTTATTACTACATGCCCCCTTAAACTAGATGTTTAATTACAAGTATTGGAATTTTTTAAACTAAAACAAAACACTTGCAGGAGCGATTAATCAAACTTTCCGTCTGTGTTGTGCTTTGCAGCATTTTGTAGTTGACATAGGAGCAGTTACATTTACAAATTATACAACTGCGAACAATACATTATAGTCGCGTGAACATTACCTTACTCAAGAAGGAGAAAAATCATATTTTCCTTCATAGGTTCATAGATTCATAGGTAGGTACTAGGCTATCGGCCCAAGGGCCTATGTAAGCCTAGCCAGCAAGGTTCCATAACTTACACCACCCAAGAAAGTTATTTTCCTGTGCCACTGTCCAGCAGAGACACAGAAGTGATCCCTGGGGTGTATTTCCTATTTCCCATCCACTCATTAAGATTTTTCTTGAAGATTGCTAATGAAGAACGCCTGTTCCTCAAGCTGTTTACATGAATTTTAAAGCATTATCCACTCCAGGAACGTTAAACTCGTTCTGCGACTGTTCTTTCTTCTGCATACATCATCTCTTAAAAGTATGTAATCACAGCCTCATAATGCAGAGACGCAAAACACGGAAGTACTCTTGCTTTTTACAATTTCAGTACTGCTAACCATAAACGCATGTAAATAAACACTCGTTAAAACATGAATTCAGCTATTCAAACTACCTGACACATCAAATAAGAAATTTTACATTTCAGTCATCCTGTACACATTATTAAAACTAAAAAATATGCTAAATGAGGTGCTTTTCCATTGAGCCCCTACCAGCTTGTCCTTCTGTAAGCAGAAATACAAAATGAGCACTTGTCACATATTACTGGAACACGTAAATAGCATTAAGTGAAACAGAAATGTTTAATGACAGGCAACCTTTCTTGGGTATATCATATGCATGGGTAAATTAGATAAAAAAATAGGTAAATTCTCCCAACACAGAGACAGTTGATCGGTCTGAATATTAAAGAAGATACTATAACACAAGTGCAGCAGAAACACTGCTAACAGATCCAATAAAACGTTGCTACACCACTACATGTGTTTTGATAATTATAGATCTGTGGACCAGCATTCAGAAATTAATGCAGATGCTGCATTTACCGTCAGGTTTACAACATTTCCTATATGGTGAATTAGCTATAGCAGGCTGTTAGTCACATATGTAGCAAGAGGTTTGATATAGTTAAACTGAGTCACTGAATTGGGCGCTACATAAATTAGTTATGACTATACTCGAATTAACATTTTTCTTAACCTGATGTTTCAAGTCCCAGCTCTGTTTCTGATTCACTTTGGCCAATATTTGACTTAGATTTTTATTTCATCTAAAAGTCATTATACAAGTATTGGTAAGGATCTCATGAACATCAGTTCCCAGAGAGTAGCGAACTGAATCTTAAGGTGGCATTTCTGATGGAAATCTTACTAGCAGCTGCAGTAGTCTTCAGATATCCTCCATGGATGTTTTCAAAATTAGAAGGGCAGGTGTTGTATTCTGGTTAAGTATTTATTAGCAGCCACTGAAACACGAACTGCATTGAGATGTAGACACTTTTCCATTAAAAAGAAACTTGTTTACTACCTATATAGATATACTTGTCACACTGAAACTTGTGTCTGCTACTGAAGTACTGGCAAGATGAGGTGGCACGGACTGGTGATGGTATAAAGGAAAAGTGTCTTAAATACTTTAATATGTATGTAAACCTCAGAGGTTTAAACTCCTGTTCATTACACATTACAGCTCTTTATATGGTTACATTTTGTCAATCTCTATGTAGCACTTCATCATTAAACTATTTATATCTGTAATTTAATAGATGCTACCAGTTCCAGGAACATAGCCCCCTTTTCTGTTACAGACAGCTATTAGACATTTGTTTCATGCAAACCCAGAAAGTCAGTCATTTAATTTGTTTTAACGAGCAATTATTATAGCTCTGTTTTTAGAATATACTCCATACTTATATACAGATGGAAGTATTTATTCAGAGTATATTATTACTATTAAGCTATCTTTATGACAAGTATAAGACAAGATAGACATAAATGTTGCTAAATGGTTTAGAAAGAATATAAAATAATGTGAAACCTGAACAAAGTACCTAATCTAAACTTCATATAAAGGTACCGGAACATCTTTAATAAGAACCAAAAACAACTTGATTGTATTAGAATGCCATGTAAACTACTACATGATTTTGAAATAATACTGAATGTTAAGTTTGAAGTCTTACTTTTGAATCCTGATTGGAAACTTATATATAAAATAAGAGCATTGTTACTGTGTTAAGCATGTTATGAAATTTAGATGTGTAGATAACAATATTTTAATACACATTTTCACATATTTACTTTTACATTTTACTTTTTAGCTGAGTATATTCTTCTTTTAAGCTATGTAAATAATGTTATACTGATTTAGAAGATTAGAAGGTTTGTCTGGGTAGTTTTACTAGTCAGGCAAAGAGGTATTTTACCTTATAGAGATAGGGGTTATATTATACGATTTGAAATCATAAGATTAGCAGTTAATTTTTTCTGTTATAATGGTTTGGTGTCTACAGGAAATATACAGAATACATATATGAAGAAAGAATCAAAGCATTTCTATAAAACAAAACCAAGGGTCAAAATTGCTTCCATAAACTCTCATACAAATCAAATATAAAGTAAAATATGAAATGTTTATCTATAAATGTCAATGGTCTGAACAATGGTAATAAGAGGAGAAGTTTATTCAAATATATAAGCTTACATAAGCCACAATTAGTATTTTTACAAGAGACACACTTGTTAGACATAGATATAAACAATATTAATATTAACAACTACACAGTACTAGCAAGCTGTCAATATAAACAAAAGAAAAGAGGAGTAGCCATATTAATCCGTAGTGAAATCATATCTCCCAGAGTAATTAACACCTATCGTGATACAGCTGGTATGTTTTATCTACTGTCTATGGAATTAAATAAGAAAATCTATACTTTAGTAAATTTATACTGGATACCAGGACTTGGACTAGAAATAGTTAAGCATCATTTTGAAGTAATAATCCACTTAACCAAATGTAGCCTGATAATAGCAGGAGATTTTAACTGTATAATAGATGACAAGGACACAGATTCAAAAACTGCAAGAAGAAAACTACCTTTTTCAAAGGCACTTTTAAAATTCATAGACTCAATGTGCATAAAAGATATAAATGAATTTGCTGACCCAGACTCATTAATTTATTTCTTTTACTCACATAGGCATAGAACTAACTCTAGAATAGACAGGATATACATATCTAATGACTTAATAACAAACATTGATAAAGTTAAAATAATAAATTGTCCACTATCTGACCATAATGCTCTAATTTTTGAGATAGAACTTAAGCATACAGATACAAATCCTATCACAAGAATACCTTCTTACATCACAAAACTAACACAGTTTAAAGAATTCTTTGAAAAAGAAATTAAAACATTTCTAGACTTAAACATAACAGAAGACATCTCTGAAATATATATTTGGGACTCATTAAAACTATATATATATATATATATATATATATATAGGAAGGTATTAACTTGGTACATTAACAAAAGGAAAACCTGGAATAAAGATTTGTTAGAATTACAAAAGAAAGCTGATAAACTGAAGCTGGAAGTTCAAAAAGGAAATGCAGACTTAGTTCAGGAATTATTACAAACCAATAATAAATATGAGGAAATATTACATCATAAGATTATGATTAATCTAGTGAAAATAAAATTAAATTCTTATTCTACAAATCCAAAGCACCAAAAACAATTAGCAAACAGAACAAAAAAAATCAAATCCAAACAAATTAAAGAAATTTATATACCTAATACTAAGAAAAAAGTAATAGATCTAAATAATATTTTGGAAGCGTTTAGACAACAATACAACTCCAATAATTCTTTAATTTCTCAAGAAATACCCCCTAAAGATATGGAAAATTACCCTGAAAATAAAATTCTTACTAGGTTGACACAAGAACAAATAGACACTATAAGTAATTCAATTATGATGACGGAACTGAAATCACAAATTAAAAAAACTTAAAGTAAATAAAGCACCTTGCCCAGATAATATATTACCTGAAATGTATACATTAATCCCTAATCAGGCTATATCCTTACTTTTGAAAGTATATAACATAGTAAAACAAAATATAAATATCCCACCCTCCTGGAAATATTCACTGATATCCCCAATACTTAAAGAAGGCAACAATGAGAAACAATGCCCATCATATAGACCAATATCATTGTTAAACATAGATTATAAAATGTTCATGGCAATATATGCAGACAGAATCAAGCACTTTCTTTACATGTTAATCCATGAAGACCAAACAGGCTTTATCAAAGTAAGAAATACATATGACAACCTTAAAAGAATTTTGACATTAATAGATTATACTAAACAAATACATTTTGATTTAAACATAATGTCTCTAGACATTAACAAAGCCTTTGATTCTGTTAACTGGAACTTTCTAACATTAGTCTTAAAAGGATATAATTTTCCCACAAATGTTAACACTCTCATCCAATCATTATATAAAGAATCTATAGCATATGTTAAATTAAGATCATATATATCAGGACCTTTACAAATTAAAAAGGGAACTAAACAAGGTTGCCCTTTATCACCACTGCTATTTGCCTTAATAATAGAACTTTTTGCAAATCAAATTAGGTCAAATAATAACATTAAAGGAATATATATTAACAAAACTTTGAACCTTAAACTACAACTTTTTGCTGATGACATACTTCTAACCCTTTCAGACAGTAACAAATTTTTACAGGCTTTATTTAATGACATAAAATCAAAGTGTCTCAAGTTTACACTTTAATGAAAACAAAACAAAATTCATGTCATGCAATACCAAAAAGAAACATATAAACAAAAAATATTCCAAATTCCTTGCAGAAGGCAACAAAATATTATGTTTAGGTATAGATCTGCTTGAAGATTTAACAGACTCACTTATATTTAATTATAAAAAATCATTAGATAAAATAGAGCAAGCAATATCCAACTGGAACAAATATATATTCACAATGGGAGACAGACTATATCTTATTAAGTCAGTCATTTTTCCTAAGATATTATATATAATACAAAGCTTTTCATTGCCACCTCCCAAGTATATCATCCAAAGATTTAACAAATTAATACTAAACTTATCGTGGTTCCCAAATAAACCTCACATTGCTTTAAATAAACATCTACCAAATTGGGAAGAAGGAGGAATTAATCTACCAGACACTGAGACATATATTATATCATCTGTGGTCAGAAATATAATCTTATGGTTAAATACTCATTATATGCCTATTTGGAAACAAATACATGAATAAATGTATATAGAACTTAGTCAAAATCAAATAAAAAACTGTTTAACCATCGTACCATCACCACTAGTCTGGTTGTTATAAGATCACCTTGTAGGGAAAAATAAAAGCAATAAATTGCCTTCAAAATATGTAAATATTACCTTAACAACTTTTTAAAAATATATAAACAAAGTCCCAAATATTAATTCTTGTTTTTTTCTGACCTTTCCAATAGCCTTTACACCTACTATTCTTGATACATCCCAAATTCAAAAAATAAATATACTAAAGAAAGGTGCAATAGACTATTGGCATCAACTGGTAGAACAAGGAAAAATATTAATTAATGATCAAATAATCAACAAATATAATATAAATAATGATTCATGGCTACTACAAAATCTAAGACAATACCTTATAAACAGAACTGAACAAATGCAAGTAACAGTCAGACAAACTGTTCCAGAATTTATTGAATATCTTATTATAATCACAAATAAACCTTATCAAGGTAATGGCTACCTGTCTAATATTTACAAACTTATTAAAAAAAACAATATCTACTCTGTATTTAACTACTGGGATTACTATACACAGATAAACAACCACCCTCCTAATGAAGAAGAGAAAAAGATTATCTTAAAATCATCAAAACAATCAACTTTGTCAATATATTGGCAATTATTTACTTGGAGATATTTAAACAGAAGTTTTTACACACCGCCCAAATTAGCCAAATTTTGCTAGTGAAGATAAATGCTGGAGATGTCAAACTAAAATAAGAGCTGACTGGCAAGATATTTTCTATGATTGTAAGTGTCTCACATTGTATTGGAAAAAATATTAATTATTTTTTCAGATGGCCTTCAATGATAATTATCAACAAAATCAATGATATTATTCAACACCCCTATCCCGGATTGTGTGCCAAAAAAAGATTTCGAGATACTATGGGCACTGATGACAGTTGCACGTAAAATTATCACCATACACTGGAAAAGCACATCTTCTCCCACGTTTAAGGAGTTTAAAAACCTATCCTTGACAGTTGGACATATGGAAATATCTACACTAAAGAACAGAACAACCAGCCTACATCACTTTATAACTCTTGGATGAAAATACTGGAAATATTTGAGAAAATGGACAAAGATTTATGAAATGATTTATCATTCTTCACAATCTACTTAAATGTATTATTGCTTTTTCCTGTATAGACACTAATGTATATAGTTAAATAATGTTCTGATAGTTATCAGTTTTAGAATTGTATATATGTTTTTGATTTTGAATTTATGTAATGTCTGACAAAATATCATACTTCAAAATAAAAAAAAATTAAAGTAAAAAAAAACAGAAGGAGTACAAGTAGTGAACCTTGGAAATGGCACTGGTCACCCTTTTTCCTTCTGAGGTGGCACCTTCTTCTTTAACTACATGGGTTTTAAATGGCAGCTAGCTTGATGTCCATCTTACAAGGCAAGGGTATGCATTTAGGCCTTTAAACCTATTTACAGTTCCAGCATGGAGAATTGTGTTAAAGGCCATGACCACATCTAGGTATACTGTATGAACTGCATGACCATTATTCTAAGTTTCAGTGACTTTCTCAAAAAAGTTTACTAAAATTTGTAGACATGATCTCTGTTTGCCGAAACCATAATCTTGTTGAGCTAAAGCAATAATATTTTTTTATTTATCAGTGCTTATAAAAATAGATGCAATCATAGGAATCATAGAAAGTTAAAGTCTATGGAGTCTTGCAACCTTACATTTTGCTAGTCCCCCCATGATTGTACTTCCCCTCACAAGGAGAGCTAGGCCAGTCATGCTCAGGCTGAATTTATGACTACTCATCAAATTATCTAGTTCTGTTTGAAAGAAGCTAGTGTCTCACACTGACCTACCTACAGGGGGAGCTAGTGTCTCACACTGACCTACCTACAAGGGGAGCTAGTGTCTCGCACTGACCTACCTACAGGGGGAGCTAGTGTCTCGTACTGAGCTACTTACGGGGAGCTAGTGTCTCACACTGACCTACCTACAGGGGAAGTTTATGCTAGAGCTCAGGGAGATGCTGGGCAACAAATCTGTCTTTCCATCTTGCTTTATTGATCTGCTGAAGGAGTTAAGATCCCTTATTCTGGTATTTGTGGGACTGTTAATTTGTAAAGGTACAAGACATTTTACACTAGTGGGTCCTTGATTGCTTGAAAGGCGAGACATAGGTTTCCTTTGGGGAGCCCATAAAACACAGAAAAGTATTTTCTGTTAGCATAGATATTTTAAGTCTGTGATCCTCTTTGTTAGGAACCTCTTATCTAAATCCGAACTGCTCATCTTCCATCTTACTGTACATTTGTTTATTAATCACCCTTTCTGGCACTTTTATACAGTGTAACAGGAGTTTGATACCCCTATAATGCCTGCAGTTGTGAATATCCCTTATGTTCTTATACTCTGGCATTAAAGTGTTTACAAGTAATATGGGATATGACTTTCTCTCCATATTGTGATGAGTACACTCAGGAGATATTCCTCCACTAATGCTCCTACCATCTTGATTATATCTTTTGTGCTTCATCTGAGCCTGCTGCTTTCCCTTAGTGTACCTTGTACTTCTTTTATGGTGCCTTCAACTTCATCATTCATTGCAGACCACGCATGTGGCAGTACAGCTTCTGTGGGTGGTTTCTTCATTGAGAAGGTTCTTGAAGTACTCCTTCCATCTGCTGTTGATGTCAACTGGACTGATAAGCAGTCTATTGATACCTTATATTGTTTAGGGTAATTTGAAGTTATATAAGTTATGTTTGTAGTTTACAGTGAAACAGTCTAAAGATACTTGGTCTCTGACTAATACTGATACCACATGACAAAAAGACAAACACTGCACTGCAGCTCAAATAATGAAAAAAAAAACACAGCAGACACCAGCGATTAAACCAAATGTCTTTTAGTAATAACCATCTCATACCTCGGCTTTTCACCTTCATGGGTATAATACTGCATACATCCAAACAATTTATACGAGGTAAGCCCCATCATTCATTAATATCCATTACATTCTTAAAGTGCTATACTACATTTCATTTTAACACATATTACTAACTGAAATAAATTTACAGTTTATATCTTTCATGTGCATGATGTAGAAATTTCTTAAATTATCATAAGTTGCTATTTATATTGCCAAATAAATAAACCAATAAATACACATCATTCAAAATACGAATATTAAATTATGTGCACCACTAGCTTAAGTTGACCTCCCAGTTAAGACCCTTAGGATGAAGGGTTCTATAGTTCAAAATCATTTTGCTCTCCAATATGTTTAATTTCTGCCTTAAATCACCCCCTATATGAATTGGGCTAAGCTAATATACTAAAAAAGGAAGAACTATCACTCCCTTCATGTTCTTGATTAAAATGTTCCCCTACAGGAGTGCTAACATTTCCATTACGGATATCACCCAAAATGTTCCAGAATTCTAACTTTCACTGCCCTTTTTGTTTGTGCAATATACCATTTTGTCTTCCTGTGTTCAGCAATTCTTTTAAATTTAAATATCTCTTGTATGAACATTTTACTAATCCTGGGAATAATTCCCCCACCATCTCATCTAAACAAACAATGTGCCAATTTTCCATAATACATTTCTTCATTGTTTCACAAAATAAAGAAAATCTGGATACAAAATATAAATCCCTACCAGAATATGTGGGCTTAATATTTCTCATGGCACAAGGTTCTTCCTTATTATAACTCACATGTGCTCTTTCCAAGGTGCACCTTAAAGCCCTATCTAAAATTCTTTTGGTGTACCCTCTCTTGGCTAATCTTTTCTTGCCAGCTAACAAACACTTTCTTCTACATGTACTCTCTGAAGTGTTACATGCAATACACTGAAATTTACCCAAAGGCTATGAGTTTATAAGGTGTGGAGTGGGGATACATGCTCTCAGCATAGAAAAAATTATTGACTTCAGTGGGTTTCCTAAATGGCCTATGTTGAACATTAAATGCCTCATCTACATAAAACTCCACATCCACAAATTGTATTGTGGAGTTACCCTCTGTCATAGTAAATTTCAAGCCATGAAAATTTTTATTCAAATCTACTAAAAACGTACTAAACTCAGAAGGTTCACCCCTACAAATGAAAAACAAGTCATCAATAAATCTTTTATATAACACCACCTGTTCGCTATAAACCTCAGTGCCATAAATGAATTCCCTTTCCAAAAAACCCATGTAAATTATTGCAAATGTTGGTGCATAAGGGGCACCCATAGCTGTACCCTTCTTTTGAAGTAAACTTTTATTGTCAAACTTAAAATAACTATGAGTCAAACAAAATTCGAGCAACCTCACAATGAAAGCAGTTTGGGGCCCAAAACCCATGATATTTCAAATGGCCTCAAGTCCCCAATTAGTTTGTATATTGGTGTATAAGGAACTCACATCTACCACCACCCAATAAATGTCTTCCTTCCATTTTATTGTTCTAACAACCTCACATAAACATTGTGTATTTTTAATGTGGGCTGGAATTTTTTCCAAAATTTTTTTGAATAATGAATCTAGAAGCACCCCCACATTATACAAAATGAAATGCTACCAGAGACTATGGGCCTCCCTGGGGGATTTGCTAAATTTTTATGCAGCTTAGGTATGGCATAAAATATTGGATCACAAGGTTTCACAATAACTAGCTTTTTAACATCTTCACTAAACAAGAAACACAGTCTGTCATCCCTTTCCAATATTTCAAGGTGTTTTCCTATTAAACCGAGTAACTGTATTTTCAGTTAATCTAATATAATTTTCTTTCACTAATAGTAACTCGAAGACCATCTTATCATATCAGGCCCTAGACAATACTGATACCACCCTGCAGTTTCTTGTAAGTGTGAATACATGTTAGGTATGGAAGTCTTGGTGTGAATATGTGTTAGGCTTGGAAAGCCTTGGTGTGAATATGTGTTAGGTGCAGAAGTCTTGGCATGAATATGTGTTAGATACGGAAGCCTTGGTGTGAATATGTGTTAGATACGGAAGCCTTGGTGTGAATATGTACTATGTATGGAAGCCTTGGAGTGAGTATGTGTTAGGTGTGGAAACCTTGTAAAGAATGAGTGCTGTTTTTATACTGATACAAGTTTATTTTTTAAGTTGCAGAAGAATCTCGGGATCTGGTATCTTACCCTTACACTTGCTGACACTGGACAGAACAACCTCAGTGTTGTCCAGACTGGAATGTACTGTTACACTTTTTGTTTTGTTGGAATGTCCAGAAGATGCACTTTCCATAAAAAAATACTATGGTGCAGCAAGTAATTTAGCCAGTATGTCGAATCCATTGAACAAAAATGCAGGCCATCTCTGTGAAGCAAGTTGGGCTGTAAATCATCTCATCTCAAATTGACCCATACTAGATGCCACTGGAATGACACCAACTACTAAGACATTTGCTAAAGTAAATTACCTTCACTTTGTATCTGAGTATACTTTCAGATGAGGACAGGATTCCACTCAGGGCATAGTCTTACTTATATTTGACAAATGCATAGTAATCTCCAACATCTTTCTACATGGCCTTCTCAGCTGAGTACCTCAGATCATTCACACCTACATGAGCCACTATTAGGTCATAGTCATATTTTTCCTGTTTGAGAGAATGTAGAGTCATCATGAGCTCACAAATCCAGTCACCAGAAATACAGGTTAATGTTAACCTTTATCCAGCATGTGAGTTGTCAGTGTGCATGAGAGTGGAGTCATCGGTTACTAGACATTTCTATTTGGATGTGCAGGCTTAGTGGCAGAGGCAAGTTTGTAGTCTGCATCCCGGTGACTCACAGAGTTATGTAGGTAAGTTAGAGGTGTGTTAGTATATTGCTGCCAAAGCTCTTTACTCCTGATTCGTGGAGGCTGAGTGATGTTTTTTAATAATTTCATTATATGTTGGCTAAGTGTGATCTCGTGGAGGTATGGGTGAGTTTATGTTTTTTTTTTACTGACCATCTATGCAAATGAGATTGTGGCTTCCAGGTTATACAGATTATTACATGTCTCAAAAATCGTGTGATGCTGACCTCAGAGTACTTGTTTATCAGTAAGAATGAGAGACTTTCTACATTGTCTCAGACTGCCAAGTGCACTGAAACTGGACTTACATGTTTGCCAGATGGGTCAAATTACTGAGGGCAAGGATGATATTCTGAACCAATTTAGCCAGCAGGCAGAGATTTTACATTAGGTAGATATAATGCTCTGTGAAAGAGCTGTACTAGGTGAAGATGCACTAAAACTGTTACAACTGCTTGAACTAACAAGGGAGAAATTGTGTAATGCAGTCTAATCTGACATTAGTACACAGCTATAGTTTGGTACAATGTAGTAACAGTAGTATGAGTGTTGAACAGACAGCATAAATTAAACAGTGACATGACGTGGATGATGGCTCTCTTTCTCCTTTACCCCCTAAGTTATACCCCTAGAGATAACAATGGATAATGAAGTACAGCAGACTGGATTACAAAGGATAATGTTGGGAAGGAGCATATTAACAAAGGACTACAGCTCTACAATTAGTCCAGTACCCACCTCACTCATAATAAAGTTATGCCTTAAACTAAAAACTACCTCTGCAGCTGTAGACCAGTTGCTGCATCAGACTACCTAAAAGTGGCCACAGAAGTTATAGCCTTCCTTGTGTCAATACAAATTAATAGGTCCACAGCAGAAAGATACATCCCATCAGTGTGGAAGAAATCCTACATCATACCACTGCACAAAGATGGCATATCTACAGATTTTATTAGCTACAGACCAATGACGATTCTCTTCACCCCCCCCCCTTCAAAATATTAGAGAAATGCATCCATATGGAGCTGATGCTATACCTAACCTGAAATAACCTGCTGTTAGAAACACAACATGGCTTTAGGCCCCAGCACAGCACCACTACTGCTCTACTACAATTTATCAGTGTAAAAAAACATCATAGAAACAAAGGACTGCTTGTGTCCACCATCATCTTAGACTTGTCAAAGGGGTAAGATACTGACTCACACCAGCAACTAATCATTCATACATCATCAATAAGACTTTCACAAAACTCCTTGTCATGGTTACTTAGTTACTTATCTTTAAGGCAACAAGCCATTAAATGGCAATGAACCTACTCATCCTTTCCACCATTTACTATAGGTACCCCTCAGGGTTCTAGCCTGGGTCCTCTCCTCTTTAATATATTTATTATTAACCTTCACACCTCCACTAACCATGCTAGTTTAGTTCAGTACACAGATGACTTAACATTAATATGTTCAGCCTCAAAAATAATTAAGCTCCAAGACATTACCCAAAACATTTTTTTCTTCTGTAGAAACCTAGCTCAAAGAATCAAACATCCTACTCATCCTCAATAAAATTAAGTTAATGTTTTTTTACCTCAAAAAGTTGCCAAAATCAAAAGCAATCTTTCACCATAAAGTCAACAAATAATACTGTAATTGAAACTGTAACTCACAGTAAATTTTTAGGTGTTATAATAGATGACAGTCTCAAATATGACCAGCATATACTACATACTATTCCATCTACACACCAGAAACTAGGCTCCCTTTGTAGGATCAATGGATTCCTTACAGATACTGCAAGAAAAACTCTAGCCACCACCTTTTTACTGCCACCTCTCTCATATGCCACTCCTACCCTAACAAACTTAAACAATACTCAAAGAAAGAAACTCACCTCCTGCTACAATAAAATAGCTAAATTTGCCATCAGCCTCCCTCACACGACATACCATTGCTTAAAGCAATCAAACTGGCTTGCACTGTAGAACTACCTAACATATTCACAACTAACTACAGCATGCAAACACATTCATCATCCAGAAAAATGTCCTGCACTAAAAAAAATGTTAATGTGTTACTGTCTAGCAAGGTACCCATGTTCTCATAACAAATTCTTACTCTTCAAAAATAAGTCAAATAATATTGCTGCTCTACTCTCAATACGTTGCTAAACTCTGAAATGACATCCCCACACAAATAAAACTCTCTGGCAAACTCAATAGTTTTAAACCACTGCTTAAACATCTTAACCAATCCTGGTCCTGCACATGCTCATCACCAGGTTAAGGTCCAACTCCATCCATCCATCCTCAACCCCTTTTCCCATTTTGCACATGGGGTCAGTGGTGGTGCAGCGGTTAGCATTGTCACCTCCCAGCGAGAGGTTCTCCTGTTCAATTCTCATCTGGGTGGGGAGTCTGCATATCCTCCCTGTGTCTGTGTGGGTTTTCTCCTACATTCCAAATACATGCATTGGGAGTGTTTCTTCTCAGGCCTCCACTGAAAATGGGCTCTGTCCCAGTCGGGCTTTCCTGGTAAACAAATGCTAAAATAAAAATTACTTTTGGAGGTGTCATTCACTAAGAGGGTGAGAGGTATGCATAACATTCCCTGTCCCTCTCACTTGTAAGTCATGAACTGTGGCAGGCATTATATAATGCCTGAGATCTTCAATATATATTAAAATATTCTCAAGTATTAACTTATCAGTTAGTTCAGTGGGCTAATGTTGAGGTTGGGTGACAAGGGTTCAGGGTTCAAATCTTCTTTTGCACTTGATTTTTTCACCTCGTATTTATTTTTAATATGACAGGACTGGTGTCTAATGGTGGTGTAGAGGACTAATATACTCTGTGGGAAGTGGAAGACCACAGGGTTGGAATCCCATTTAGTGCCTTTTAAGGCACACTATTTATCCCCAATGTCTAATGGTTCTCAGCACATTTATTTCCAATACATGCATTTAATGCATGTCATATAGAGTTATCCATGGTGGTCTAGTGCTTCTCACATCCCATTATGTTTCCTTGTCATTAAGGCATGAGATGTTAAAGAATTTTCCCTAGTGTCTATTTTTTCTCCCTATGACCAATGCTGTATTTAAGTGCTTTCAGGCACATTATGCAGAGTGATCCATGCTGTCTAGTGTTTCCCCCAACCCATGTTGTCTTTAACTGTCTTTCAGGCATGTTGTGAAGTGTAATCCCTGTAGTCTAGTGTCCCCAAGATCCCATGTGCCATTAACACGCATGGCTAAAGACTTATTCCTGGTGGCTAGGGGTTCCCTATAACACGTTTTGTTTTCTCAATCTGTGCCTTTGAGATATGCCATATAGAGTAACCCCTAACATTTCCCTGACATCTTATGAGTTATCCCTGGTGGTCTAGTGGTTCCCACATCCCATTATGTGTACTTGTCATTAAGAGATGTGAGGTAAAATGGTTATCCCTAGCATATAGGCTTTCTTTCCTTGACCCATGCCATGTTTAAGTGCCTTTCAGGCACATTATGTAGAGTGATCCCTGGTGTTTAGTTATCCCTCCTGACCCATGTTGTCTTTAAGTGCCTTTCAGGGAAGTTATGCAGAGTAATCCCTATAGTTTAGTGTTTCCAAGATCCCATGTGCCATAAAGACACATAGCTAAAGACTTATTCCTGGTGGCTAGGGGTTCCTTCCTACCCAGTGATATAAGCTCTGCTCATTAGTTTAGGGTAGTATGGAAGTATGACAGCCATCCCCAACCGCCCCCCCTACACACAAAAAAGCCTCCTCCTAACCCAGTCGCACTCACACACACATCCATGCATAAACACACACACACACACACACACACACACACACACACACACACACACACACACACACACACACACACACACCTACCTAACTTACCCACCTCTCACTAACTCACCTCCAGCTACCTCCCAGGAAGACACAGTCACACATGCAGCCCCTTGTATTTACTCATGTACACACCCTAACACTACCTTACTACTAAACCCCTGGCCAGAAACTAACTAAAGTGACAAGCACTCCATGCTCTGCATGACAGTGCAAACATCACTACAGTGATCTCAGTAATTGCCAGCCTGAAGTCCTGCAGGAATGGGAAGCAGAGATGCAGAGATGTGTTGCAAGTGTTTTATTTTTTATTTATTTATTTTTAACAGGGTACTTGCTGCTTGCCTAGATAACATTTTTGTAGTTCTAATGTCTGTACTTCAATTTTTCAGCATTGCAAAAAATGCAGTTTACTAGGCTGAAGTTTCACAGGACATGAAGCAGGAAAAAACGGAGGCAAGGTGTGTAGGCTTACTGTGAGATTTAAGATTCACTGTATTTCAATAGCATGCTTCACTTATGGCAGTTTTCCCATTTTTTTCAATAATGCAGGTACATGTGATGAAGAGAAAGTGAGAGCCCAGACAAGTCCACTGACCCCCTGCCTCTGTCATGGTGAATGGTGGGCCAGAACCAGTGGATCTGGCTACCTTGATGGGGAGGGAGGGTGACAGCTACTCTCAAGCCTATCCCTTGTGGACCATTCACAGCTGCAGCAGCTGGTTGCAGGTGAGGTGAGCCATCAGGTGGACCAATGTTTCAATCACAGTGAAGTCTTTTTACAACAAATTGCATACTCACTGGAGCAGCAGATCACAACCATTAGGCCATTTCAAGGAGATGCCACCTATAGTAACACCTACTCAGAACCAGCAAGTGACAGTGTTTGTCAATAGATTGGCCCCCCACATTGCTCTGTTTCTTCAGGTATGGCAGGTTTCTCACTCTGTTCCCTACCTGATGTACTCCCATCTTAGTGCGTCATATTCCATACCTTGTGTGACGACCATGCCCTTGCGCAGCAATCAAGGAGTCTCAATTCTTACCACTAACACCAGGGAGGTTGTCTCATAGAAGAAGAAAGGATAACTAATACACACAGTAAAGTACAATTTCCCTTAAGTGCACACAGAGATCACAGTCAGTCTGGGGCTGGTTGCTCTCTTGCTCACCAGGTCCCCAATAAGACTCCCCACTGGCACAGCTATAGGGTCCAGGTCTCTGCCTAACTGGGCATGCTAAAACCTCCAGTGTCCCCTGTGTCCCACCAGTGCTTTGTGTCCCTGCCAAGTAGCTGACACAACATGCACACACTTGGAGATAAGTATTTATACAACATCACAGACACTCATGTGAAAGGCTGATACAGGTTCTCCAGCTATGCCCCTTTGCCTAGACCATACGGTAGTAATCCCTGCCACCACCCAGCTAGTAATATCAGCTACTAAAAGGCCCTTAAAAGGGTGTTCAATTATTACTGTGCAATATTATAATCCAATGGTAGTATAACTAACAGTCAAGGCTTACTTTAGAGAGGCCTAGTACAATAACCTCTATAAATATGCAATGTATTCTAGAGCTTATCTCTACACAAAGCAGCCACAGGTAGAAGGTTTTAAAAATATTTAATAATAAATAATTAAAACACAAGACAAAACTACTACACCACAGAGATATCTAAGAGTTCAGAAATCACACAGAAACTTAAAATAATACAGTAGGACAGATCTGATTTCAAAGAAAAATACCTAATTAATCTTTACTAGCTTTAACTATTCCTACAAGAAATCACAGTGCTAGAAACTTACATGTGAGCATAAAGCAGAGTGCTGGTAAGTCTGATATCCAGATCAAAATACCCTCTTAACTCTTGTGAGAAATAGTATTTAAACATTACTAACAAACATGTCTGTAAGGCCCTCCCAAAATTACATCATTTTTGACACTTAGGTTTTCCAAGTATTCATATTGCATCATCTTAACACCTGGTCTGAGTTCTAAGGCCACAAACTGCATTATTTAGCAATCTAACACCTGCACAGAAACTTACAATAGAAGACATTTCACATGTATATTCTAAGAGAAACTAGAGCAATAAAGCACCTTCCACAGCTAAATTCTGGTCATAAACTTTAGCCTTAAAACAATGGGCATGAAATTTTCATCCAACCGCCTTGGAGCCGAATTCTAACATGAAAGAGATTCATAAGATCTTTTCAACTTAAAAAGACACATTTGAAATACTTTGCTTGGTTTTCCTTACAGCAGATGGCAATGTTGCAACAATCTTGAAATTCACATTTTACTGTGTTTTCTTTACACTCAAGAAACATGCCTGTATTTTACATTTATTATCAAGAAAACATGCCTGTATTTTACATTTATTTACAAATGCCAGAATTAGATATCAAATTCTATTTGACTAGGCTGGAAGCCTTCATCCATCTCTCCCCAATTGTCACACCTTGTATATGGTAAAACCCTCCCCCATCACCATTTGTCCACCGTCTGTATGTATATGTCCACCCCCTCTCATCCCAGCATTGTTTCTAGAAAATTTCCCTGCTTGTTTATACTGTTTTATTTTCATCTTTTTTTCCCTGTAAACTGTTCTACTCCCTCTTTCTATCCCATTTTGGCCTTGCTCCTTACTCCTCATCCCTTCTGTCTTCATAAAAAAGTAGGGTCTGTCACCACATAAAATATATCCCCAACTTCCCCCTTGCACCCTCTCATGTGCTCTCCTTATGTCCTTAATTCTGCCAACTCTTTCCCTTTCACCACTTTTGTATATGCCTCCTTTTCATCCAGGTTTTATGTTAATAGTTGTGGAAATTGTTTTCTGGCCACCCAGACTGACTCATGTGATACTGTGTTTATACGATAGTAGCAACTAGCAGTGTGTTGACACAAATGTGACTCAAATCTTTTCAGTACTCATCAGGATGTGCAGTTTTAATTCCTATATTCTTAGCGTTGTAGCTGTAGTGTTGTGCGACTTCCATGCACACTGTTGTGACAGGTTGTTCTCTGCCATCCTCATTGGTCTGCTGACTTGTTTTACTGTAATATTTTTTGCAGCTTCTCCAGTTTATTACTGTTTTACTTTATATGAGCTTAGCATGAGAGCTTGTTTATCAGCACTGTTAGAATATACATACACAATTAGCCATAACTCATTTGGGCTGCTCAGCTTTCCTGCCCAACGTTTGCACACTTGAGGCGTGAACTTCTATGAATGAGTACCACCACATATCTCACTGTTTAAAATATTACAACAGAAGGCTAGAAGTTTGCATTATTTGTGATAACACCCTTGTATTGCATATTAACATTTTTGTAGAGAAAAGAATAAATCATATATATATATAACTGCATTCATATAAGACAGTGGCATCAAACTAAAATGGCTCAAAAGCTAGATGAGAGTGATTCCACTGTACCAAGGGCCAGTCACCAAAAAAAAAAAAAAACAAAAAAACAAAATTGTAGACCAGAAAGAAAAAAAATAAGACAGGCAATTTAAAAACAAAGAAAAAAATGTTTAGACAGACAGACACACACACACACACACACACACACACACACACACACACACACACATACACACACACACACAGCATGTGGTATCGCCTACCACTACTTTTGTTTCATATACTGATTCCCACCTCTAATACAGAAGTACAAATCACTTGTTTTATGAAACATGCCACAGCAGGAGATATTTCTGCTAGGCAGCAGCTCTCATATTGCTACTTTCTGGAGTGCAAAATAGTCCAATAGCACATGTACATTGAGTCTAATCACTTATGCTGTTGGTCTGTACTGTGCACCAAAAACTCACTCTCTCTGTCTCTCTCCCTCAGATTCTTTCAATCTGTGTGTGTGTGTGTGTGTGTGTGTGTGTGTGTGTGTGTGTGTGTGTGCGCGCGCGTGTGTGTGTGTGTGTGTGTGTGTGTGTGTGTGTGTGTGTGTATATATATATATATATATATATATATATATATATATATATATATATATATAGCTTCTTTCAATCTCTCTGTGTGTATGTATGTATGTATATATATATATATATATATATATATATATCAGTCAAGCCAGTGAAAGACAGGAACTGCTACAGGCAATCCAAGATAAAGACAAGCATTTGTTGGTATGGTTCAAATCTCAAACAAACCATTCTTTTTTTTTAACAAAAACAAGCAAGCGGACCTGATTTGGGCAAAGCTCAGCAGACCAGACTGAATGTGCCAGTTGGCTGCATCTGGCCCATAGCCTGAAAAGTTGAGACTACTGATATAGACAGATGATAAAAACAGCAGCTCTTATCTACAGGTAGTGGCTACATTCGCTCAGGAAATGGTGAGTTTTTTTTCAGTCAACCCCCATTTTAAAGCAATGAGTTCAGCTTGTATGGAAAAATATTTATGTTTCACTACAAATGTTACATTTTTAGGTGAAACACTGAAAAAAGGAAGAATGTTTACAGTAATTTTATTTATGCAGTAGGACACCTAAGATCACTTTGCAGGAAAGTCGTGATTGTAAGATTTTGTGTGACTGAACGTATGTCATTACGTTTTAGCAATAACAAACTATAATAATACTATAAGATAAACTCGGATTACTAAGGCTTCTATGATGATATGAATAATATATAATTTAACAAGAAATGCTAAAGATGTCACTGCAGAAAAGTGTCACCACTGCTAAATGTCTGTGAGCCTCTTTCTGTTTTAATCACTGACAAGGTAAGGATTTGTATATATTTTCTGTATGGACAACACTGTTGTAGTCATGAAACTGTGGAAAAGCACTTAGGAGTTCCACAGAGGACAGTACTGAGAGTAGGTTAAAACTCTAACAGTCCCGCTTCACTTGGTGCTTTTGCTGTGGTACTAATGTTGCAAGGATGGGTGCAAGTACAAACAAGAAGAAGAAGAAATCGTATCATATACAGTCAGAATGTTCTTCTGCTAACCGGCATCAAGCATGCACTGACGTTCTTAAAATATGCCTTTAGAAAGTAAACAGCATTTGTGTAAGGACTCTAAATGCTGAATTGTCCACTATTAAGTAGTATACCTGCACTGATGAAAAACCCTGATTGGTACATTAATTAGAAGGCTCATAACGGCTGTCTGAGGAAAGCCATATCTGTAGGTTGCAAGCTGTACTGAGTGTTGCAAATGCTGTTTTTAGGGTACTCAACTTAATTTCATAATACGTCAGCCATTAGCTTTGAGCAACTGTGTGGCTTTTGCTCACAAATACATTATTAGCATGTTGTAGAAGCAGGTTTTCAGCAACAGCTCTCAACAAGCAATAAAGAAACAAATACATTATTAAAGAAAATGGAGTACACTTATAAATATATATATATATATATATATAAATTAATATATAATATGTATATATATATATATATATATATATATATATATATATATATATATATACATACACACACACACACACACACACACACACACACACACACACACACACATACATACATACATTTGCAAACGTCCTGTTTCATAGCTTGTGAAAAAAATAGATCACCCCCCTTGACATTTCTTTAAAAGCTAGACCTTATCAAATCAAATGAACTCCAGCACTAATACACAAACCTAGGTTCAAATAGCCAAAGAATTGTACAGCAGTTGTGTGACTAGGGTGTAGTCACTAAATGGCAGTTTTATTTTTTTTATTTTATTGGCAATAACTGATATGAGATGGCATAAAGACCAACATATTTCTATTTAATAAGTGAAATGGTTATATTTATCTAGGCTTTCCAATACTTTTTAAAGAGGTATATTTTGCATGCTCTATAAAATTCATACAGTTTGACAACCACGGTCATGCATTATTTTAATAACTTATAAGGATCCAACAAGCTTTGCAAATACTTAAGTTGAAGGAGCTATTGGAAAATTAGCAAAGCCTATGCAACTCGTAAATTATTCAGTAAACAATAACCACAAACTGGCATTGAAATACTACTATTATTGTAGTTTGAGCTAGAGAATATTAAGTCACAGAAATACATACTCCCAGCCATCTTACCTATGTTAAGCAAATAGGTTCATAGGTGTGTACTAGGCCAATGGCCTTGGAGCCTTTACAAGCCCAGCCCATAGAAGTGCCCTGGCATCATGCCGCTGTTAGTTCCCGGTGCCTCTATTAAGTAGATCCACTGGAGTGATCCCCAGGGTCAACTTTCTATTTCCCATCCACTCATCAAGATTTCTCTTGAAGAGGGCCAGTGAAGTGCTCTGCTTACTGCTTGACATATATGGGAAGTCTATTCCAGAGCATGGGCAGGATCTGGGTTATGAACCTGTCCCTCCAGCATGTTCTGTTGATTGCGGTAATGAGGTTGAGGTCCCTGGAACATGTAGTATGGAGGGATTGAGATTTCTTTAGGTGTACCATTTCTAACAGGGCTGGGTCAGACATAGCTTTGTAAGTCAAGCAGAGATCACCTCTTAGTAGATGATATGAGACAGAGAATAGCTGGAGTTTTTTGAGTCTGTCCAAGTAGGGCATGTGTTTAAGGCCTAGGATCCTCTTTGTGAGGTACCTTTGTGGCCTTTCCAGCTGTGGCAGGTGTTTAGTGAGGTACATGCCAAATGGGGCATTAAACTCCATGATTGGTATAATGAGGGAAGAGTAGAGAGAGATGATGACCTCTTTCTTCCTGGATGCAAAACTCGTGGTAATGAGATGTGCCACATAGAAGGACTTTCTGACCACAGTGGCAATGTGGTGGTCGAAGGAGAGGTTGCTGTCAACCTACGTCCCCAGATCTCTTATAACACCTTCAGTGTTCAGTGGGCTACCTTCAATGTGGTAATTAGTGGGAACAGAGTTTTTCCCCAAAATTGGTTTTATATTTTCTTCTGTTGTCAGAAGTTACATGCATCACAGTTCTCAATATTTCCTTTTAATGAGCTTTAAAAACCCTTATGGAAACCGAATGCGGTTTCCTCCAAGCAGGGTATGTTTATTGTGTCTTACAACTAATAGGTCAAAACTTATTTCCGTAATTACATAGTCAGCAGCTGTTCTGCAGCACAAACACTGACCTGCTAAAATTTGCAGGTGGTTCTTTTCTACAGGAGGTTAACTACAACTGTTAAATATTGTGTATTTTGCACTCAAAGAAACCATCTGTACCGACTGTTGTTTTGTGAAGCAAACTTACCTCTAAATGTAAAGCAAAGAGAGCCCTATAACAGTTAAACAGATGATCTACAAATCAGATGTGTATGTGCAAAATGCAGGAAATAATAGCTATCAAACAGATTATATGTTTTGACAAACATATAGTCAACATCCAAAAAAATTAATGCACTACTTCCATCAGTATCATTTTCAGACAATAAATTAGGCTTCTTTATCAAGTCTGAAATAAATACATTCACAGCTCAAAATAACTTCATTAAATATGTAATGCCTGTAGAAACTTAATATATTAATAGTGCAAATATATTAAAACTATGAATTTACATAGTCTAGAGTGTATAACTTATAATCTAAACATGCATGACAATACACTAATTCAACAATCTAAAACCATCTTCTGAAAGTACATGGAGCTGCTTTATAAATAATTCATATCCTAGAAGCAGATTCGAGGACAGCTGGCTGAAAACAGTCTCGCTAAGAACAACTAATGCAAACAGTGAAAAATGTAAAAACAAATCAATACAGTTTTATTAAAACATACATTCACTGAAATACATTCATTCCATCCAGACAAATGCAAGACAGGTAGTGCAGTGGTGCACTGGTAGCATTTCTGCCTAAATGCTACAGGTTCTCTGGTTTGATTCTTGGCTGGGGTGCTTCTGCGTGGTATTTGCATGTCCTCCCATCTTAAGTTGATTGCACTTGTGGGCTAAAGTATTGCTTAAAAGTAACTAACAGGCTAATACACTCAAGTGTACCAGCCTTTGATAGCAATTTAGTCGAAAACAAAGCATTTACTGCATTTTTTCCTGTCTGTTTGAAAAAAAAAAAAAAACAAAAAAATATTTCTCCTTTCCTAAACTTTACTTGTTAGTTGTTCCAGTGATCAGATTTTGCTGATCCCTGGGCTTTGTATTTGGTTTCTGTGTTCCTCCATTTTCTTGTGTGGCCAGAGGTAGTTTCTTTACTCACCAGTGGGAGTGGGGAGTACTGAGCTGCTTGTTTGTCCTCAGAGGAGTGGTTAGAAGCATCAACTTGTAATTTGTTGGCCATTTTGGGTCATTTCCTGTTTTTCCAGCCCCCTGCTATAAAGCACGCTTTGGCGGGCTTTTCTGGCATTAGAGAACTTGGCATAGCTCCTCGTGGTCCCCTGCAGAGTTCCTAAGCCAGCAGAGAGCAGAAAAAGCAACTTTCTTGATCATAAGTATTTTTTAAAACTTTTTGTTTGCATTTTTCGATCTTTTAAGCTTTTCGACTACTGTTTGTGCCTTTATTACTGTTTTATTGCCTTATTTTCCTGTGTTTGTGAGTTTATATTGTTGATTGCACTTGTGGGCTAAAGTATTGCTTAAAAGTAACTAACAGGCTAATACACTCAAATGTACCAGCCTTTGATAGCAATTTAGTCGAAAACAAAGCATTTACTGCATTTTTCCTGTCTGTTTGAAAAAAAAACAAAAAAAACAAAAAATATTTCTCCTTTCCTAAACTTTACTTGCTAGTTGTTCCAGTGATCAGATTTTGCTGATCCCTGGGCTTTGTATTTGGTTTCTGTGTTCCTCCATTTTCTTGTGTGGCCAGAGGTAGTTTCTTTACTCACCAGTGGGAGTGGGGAGTACTGAGCTGCTTGTTTGTCCTCAGAGGAGTGGTTAGAAGCAGCAACTTGTAATTTGTTGGCCATTTTGGGTCATTTCCTGTTTTTTCCAGCCCCCTGCTATAAAGCACGCTTTGCCGGGCTTTTCTGGCATTAGAGAACTTGGCATAGCTCCTCGTGGTCCCCTGCAGAGTTCCTAAGCCAGCAGAGAGCAGAAAAAGCAACTTTCTTGATCATAAGTATTTTTAAAACTTTTTGTTTGCATTTTTCGATCTTTGCCTTATTTTCCTGTGTTTGTGAGCTTATATTGTTGATTGCACTTGTGGGCTAAAGTATTGCTTAAAAGTAACTAACAGGCTAATACACTCAAGTGTACCAGCCTTTGATAGCAATTTAGTCGAAAACAAAGCATTTACTGCATTTTTCCTGTCTGTTTGAAAAAAAACAAAAAAAACCAAAAAAATATTTCTCCTTTCCTAAACTTTACTTGCTAGTTGTTTCAGTGATCAGATTTTGCTGATCCCTGGGCTTTGTATTTGGTTTCTGTGTTCCTCCATTTTCTTGTGTGGCCAGAGGTAGTTTCTTTACTCACCAGTGGGAGTGGGGAGTACTGAGCTGCTTGTTTGTCCTCAGAGGAGTGGTTAGAAGCAGCAACTTGTAATTTGTTGGCCATTTTGGGTCATTTCCTGTTTTTTTAGCGCGATTTAGCGCAGAGCTGCTACCATTGCACACTAGGGCAGCGCCGGTTAAGCAGATTTAAACTATTAGGGCTACCTAAAGTTCACTCTTCAAATTTTCCCTTAAAACTACCTTCCTCAAAGTGTACTACTGTTCTATTTAGTGTATCCTCCAACTATAAATTATCTCTACTTGACTCCCAAGTAGACTATTCTCTATCCGTATAGCTAAGCACTTGCTCCTACAGTACTTATCACCTCGATACAGCACTCTTGTTATAGAAAGAACCCCAAAAAAAGCAAACCCCATTTCTCGGTCACCCACATCCCCAAAACCTTTTTTTAAGTTTTTCTGTCTATTCCTTCTAGCATGTTGAGGGATCAGTTGCTAATATCCTCTCCTGCTCAGCTGGTGAACCTGGGAGTATTGAGGCAATGTTACAATTGCCTCATGTACACAGACAACCCTCTCCTCCTCCCAAAAAACACAAATACATGCGAGAGATGCAACTATACGGCCAAACTGGAGGCTGAGCTCTCTCAACATAGGACTGGCAAGACCAGACAGGAGGAGAAGGTAACCACACACACTATAGACCCAGTCTCACATAATACCATCACAACCTCAAATCATACACATAAACACACAAAGACATACTCGGAGGCTCTGATCAAAAATCTACCAAAACAGCAGAGGCCACCAAAGCAAACACCCAAACAACTACCACCTCAGAACACAACACCTGCATCACATAGACCACACAGTCAGAGTGTCAAGCAGTCACAGCCCTTAAGGCCAAACACTATGCCAGACACACTAGTCATTGGTGACTCCATAGTCAGACACACTGACGTCCCGCTCACCAGACTGAGTAAGGAGAAGGTCACAGTAAGCTGCCTGTCGGGTGCTAGAATCCGCCACATAACGCATGCACTCAGGTCTCTCAACAGCAGGTACAAGTACAACTCAATCATTGTCCACGCTGGTGTAAACGACCTGAGATGTACCTCCCTGGACTACATGAAAAGAGACATAGAGGAGCTCTCTGATTATGTAGCCCAGGCAGGTATGACCCTGACCTTGAGCAGTATCCTACCTTCACCAAGAATGATGCCACAATACAGAGATAAGATGATCAGTTTTAACAATTGGCTTAAACTCTGGTGTCATTCAAAGGGGATCCAATGTCTGTCTGCCTGGGATGACATGCTGGACAAGCCATGCTGCTTCGCAAGGGACGGCTTGCACCTGTCACCCCTGGGATTCTGGATTTTGTAAAGGCTCTTGCCACCCCCATAGTGCCTTTTTTAGGCAAGGCTCAAATTCTAAACCTACCACCCTAGAACAAAACAAAGAAAAAAAACTAAGGGTAATGCTGCTCAATGCCAGGAGTCTCAACCTCAAGATGCACGCACTCGAGGCCCTTCTCAGTATGGAGAACATCGATGTCTGTGCTGTGACAGAAACCTGGTTCTAGGCTCCTGAGAGCACCCCAGCACTATCAGGTTTTACCTCATATCATGCGTTCCGGCCACAAAACCCGGACAATACCAAGAAAGGAGGAGGGGTATCCATATTCATCAAGGACACCCACACCTCAAGATTGGTGGCATCGCACAATGCATCGGAAACCATCCAGGTGCAATTAACCATAGGCAAGACTGCTATGCAAATTGTAGCATGTTACAGGCCACCCTCGCAAACTCAGGAACCTCACATGGCCTTCCTGAAAACACTGGAGGGGATAAATGTATCTCCGAACACCATCATACTAGGTGACTTCAACTACCCTAATATAGACTGGGAACACTACTCAAGCCCAAACACTCTAGCCCAAAAGTTCCTGGAATTCATAAACTCAAATGCCATGAAACAACTAGTCACCATCCCCACAAGAGGAGAGAACATACTTGATCTCATCATCACGAACATGGGAGCACAATGTTCAACGCCAGAAGTATACCCCTCACTGGTGAGATCTGATCACAAACTAATCTCGCTGGAGGTCCTCATCCCGCCCCACCCGAAATGAAAAAGACCACAGTAAAGAACTTCTCGAAAGCTGACTTCACACTTCTAAAGACTAGTGTGGTCTCCTTTAAGGCCCCTGAGCGGCGGTTAACATTACTCAAACCGCTGAATCACTTACAAATGCCTTCTACCAGCACCTGCAGGGCTGCATGGATCAGGCAATCCCAAGCAAAACAAAGACTCTTTGTACCAAAGGCAAGAGTCCAGTCTGGTGGACCCCAGCCATAAACAAACTCTACAATAAAAGGAGAAAGCTACTACAAGATAGAGCAAAATCCTTAAAAGGTAAGACACCGCTGATCACTATAAGTAAAAAGCTAAGAGCTCTCATAAAATCATCCAAAGCTAATTTTGAGAAAAAATAGCTAAGGACTCTAAAGACAACCATAAAGCATTCTTTAGCTATGTCAGAAACCTAGGAGGAAACTCCCAGATATGCTCAGAATTAGTTCAAAATGATGTGAAGATTACTGATCCTACAGACATTGCCAACATACTGGCTGACAGGTTCAGTGCAAACATCTCCCCACCCTCCCCGCCTAAAGAAGAGATATCTATACCAAATTATTGTAGCCCCCCAAACATCTCCAACGCTCAGGTGAGAACTGCTCTCTCCAAGGCAAAGAACACAGCATCCATGGGACCTGATGGTGTCCCCGGCTGTGTGCTCCATGAACTCAACGAGGAATTAAACCCACAGTTAGGACAGCTGTTTAATCTGAGTCTCACCTCCGGATACGTACCCAGGGAGTGGCGCACAGCGACTGTGGTCCCACTCCACAAAGGCGGTGCCTCCACCGACCCTGGAAATTACCGTCCCATTAGCTTGACAAGCCTGATCTGCAAAGCCATGGAAAGGATCATAATGGAGCTCATAAATAAAGACATAGGGAATTTGCAGACTTTGGATCCAACCCAGTTTGGCTTTGTCAAAGGCAGATCATGCCTTTTAAACTTGGTTGACTTTTTTGAAACAGTCACCAAGGCCATTGACGAGGGAAAGGCAGTCCATACAGCCTACCTAGACCTGGCGAAGGCTTTCGATACAATACCCCATTCGGGTATCATTGAAAAACTCATCAACTTAAATGTAAACCCATACATTACAAGATGGGTTGCAAACTGGCTGACAGAACCCACAGGGTCAGAGTTGCTGGTGCCATGTCAGACTCTAAGCCTGTCACAAGTGGTGTCCCACAGGGCTCAGTCCTGGGCCCACTCTTGTTTGGCATCTACTTTTCTGAAGTACAAGCAAACACAGGAGGGTTATGGCTGACAAAGTTCGCAGATGACTGCAAACTGGGTGCCGTAGTTGAGAACACATCCGACACAGATATCCTTCAGAAGGGTCTCACAGAAATGGATAACTGGTGCCAGAGCCATGGCCTCAAGTTAAATGCCAAGAAATGCATAGTCATACCCTTCGGGAAAAATAAGGTTACCCCTAGCTACCATATAGGTGGCAATCCCCTGAACACAGAAGAAGTTATTAGGGACCTGGGAACCCAGGTTGACAGTAGCCTTTCATTCGACACTCATATTGCTAAAGTAGTTAGGAAGACCTTCTACATTGCCCACCTAATCATGAAGGGATTCACATCTAGATCAAGGGAAGTCATAGTCTCCCTATACTCATCACTCATCAGACCAATGATCAAGTACAATGCCCCATTTGGAATGTATCTGACCCGACACTTGCAGCAGCTGGAGAGGCCACAAAAGTTCCTCACCAAAAGGATAAAGGGTCTCAAAAATCTGTCTTATGCTGCACGACTGAAAGAACTCCAGTTATATTCAGTTGCGTCAGCTTACTCAGAGGTGACCTATGCCTGACATACAAGGCCATGTCAAACCCAGATTTGATGAATATGCTTCATCTCAAAAAAATCTAGATCCCTCAGAGCCACAAGGGCGGGTGACTTAAACCTCGACACGGTTATTAATAGGATGTGCTGGAGGGATAGATTCATCACCCAAAGACTCCCTATGCTGTGGAACAAAATCCCGGTTTATGTGAGGCAGAGCACCTCGCTGGCCTTGTTCAAGAGGAATCTTGACCAATGGATGGGAGATCGCAGATACACCCCAGGGGTTACCTCAGTGTCACTGCTCGACAGAGGCACAGCTAAATAATGGGCATAGTTTCTCCAAACTAAGGGGTGGCGTAAGCCACAAAACTATGGCTAGGCTTATAAATGCCCTCGGGCAGATAGCCTAGTATGAACCTATGAACCTATGAACACAGTGTACATAATACTCTATGGCATTTTTTGTACCACACAGTACCCCATGTACTTCATAATCCAAAACCTAACCATAATCTTAACCTTAAACTTAATCCAAAGTCTATACCTAAAACTGACGATAAACATAAGCTTAACCCTAAATTCAACTCTAAACATAATCATAAACACTCATCTGATGCTAACTCTAACATTAAATGTAGTATCAATCATAAAATCTAGACCCAGCTCTCAACCTAAACTAAAACTAAACCGAACCTTAGTCCTAATAGTAAACAAAACCTCAGTCCTAACCCAAATTCTCGTGCTAACCACGAGGTCACTGACTTGCACAAGAGACCGCCACATCTTTATTCAGTCTGTGGCCTTATTTATGACCTTTCACCAAATGGTGTTTCATTAAGTTCAGTATCCACATGAAGTTTAACAAAAAGGACATAACAAAATTCCTGCAAACAAGTAACTTATACACCTTGTAGAAAAATCAGAATGCGCTATTCATGCAAGAACTTAGAACATTTATAATGCCTTTTTAGTAGAGTTAAGAGGTAAAAACTAAAATAATCACTTCTGTGGCTCTGCTCGACAGGGGCACAGGAAAATAACTTTCTTGGGTGGCGTAAGCCAGGGAACCTTGTTGGCTAGGCTTACTTAGGCCCTTGAGCCAATAGCCTAGTACCTACCTATGACTCTATGACAGACGGATTCAAGTAAAAAATGCTTGTTCAAATACTATGTGCCATCTCAACATTTTGCTCACTGATCAACATAAACTGAATGAACGGTTATCAATATTTAGGTGTACTTGAACCTGCAGTCATACAAGGACAATTTGTAAAAACCTGATTTACAGTTAAATTATAATGCAACCTTAATGAGATATCCTTCTGCACCTAGTAAGCCAACAACACATACGTATGGGGAGGTCCTTACCAGAAGCTTACCTAAACATCAGAGACCTCGTAAAACACAAGCACGAGTCACATAATACATCCTCTGCAGAACATAGTAGACATAATATATCACACACCAGTGTCTCACCAGTCAAGCCCCTAAGGCATAACACAAAAACAAACATTTTAGTTATAGGCAGCTCAATTGTGAGACACACAGATGTCCCTCTCACCAAGTTGGATAAGGAAAAAGTCACGGTCAGCTGTCTGTTAGGTGCCAGGATCCACCACTTGACACACACACTCAAGTCTCTCAACAACAGGCACTGTTATGACTCCGTCATAGTCCATGTTGGTGTGAATTAATTGAGACATACCTCACTAGACTATATAGAGAGAGACATGACTGAGCTCTCTGATTATGTGTCTCAGGCAGGTATGTCCCTAGCCTTAAGCAACATTTTACCTTTACCTAGGATGATACCTCAATACATACAAAAAATGATTGACTTCAACAATTGGCTTAGTTTTTGGTGTCATTCAAAGGGGATCCAGTATCTGTCAGCCTGGGATGATATGGTTGACAGACCTCGATGCCTTGCCGGAGATGGTCTTCATCTCTCACGCCTGGGATTTTGGTTACTGGCTAAGGCTCTTGCCACCCCCATAGTGCCTTTTTTAGGCAATGTCACAAGAACAAAATTCCCTACATAAAAGTACCCTCTAAAAACAACCTCAAGGTTATGCTGCTAAACACTAGGAGCCTAAAGCAGAAACTGCACTCACTGGAAGCAGTCTTCACTTTGGAAGATGCTGACTTTTGTGCAGTCACTGAGACCTTTAAGGCTATGGAGAGCACCCCAGCTATACTAGGTTACATTTCCTTCCACACATTCAGACCACAAACTGAAGGTAAGAAAACTAAAGGAGGTGGTGTGTCAATATTCATTAAAGATAAATACACCTCTACATTGGTTAAATAGCACATTTCCCTTGAATGAATTTAGCTGCAATTGAATGTAGCTAGGACCCCTCTTCAGGTCATTGACAGCTATAGAGCTCCCTCCATAAATCAGGACATCCACTCAGCCTACTTGGATCTACTTGAGTCAATCAAGACACAACCAAACACCCTTGTTTTAGGTGACTAATTACTCATCCATTGACTGGGTAAATTATACATGTTCTAACTCACTTGCCCAAAGGTTCCTGGACTTCGTTAACTCCAGTGCCCTGGACCAGCTGGTTAACACATCCATAAGGGGCTCAAACATCCTGGATCTGGTGTTTACCACCATGGGGGACCGCTGCACCACCCCCAGTGTGTGGCCATCCCTGGTGAGATTTTATCACAAATCAGTCTTACTAGAAGTAACTATAACATAAGACCCCCCCCCCTCCCAGTAGCAACAACTAGACTAAAAAACTTCTCCAAGGCTAATTACAACCTCTTATGTGACAGCATAAATAACTTCATAGCTCCTCACCCACTGATGGAACAGACACCTATGCTGAGTTATACACCACTGCTTTATATGAGCACCTGTACAATTGTATTGACTCTGCCATACCTGATAGAACCAAAGCAAGATCTTCAAGAAAAAACAAACCTGCCTGGTGGACAACAGCCATTAATAGGCTATACAATGGGAGAAAGAAATTGTTGTCTAAGAGTAGGAAGGAACGGTCTCAAAACTGGAAACACTCCCTCCTCAACTTAAACAAGCAAATAAGAATCCTAGTGAAGTGCTCCAAAGCAAACTATGAATAATTAGCTTCCTTAACTATGGATAACCACAAGGCATTCTATAGTTGCAGCCATAACCTCAAAAGTAAAGCTCATATTTGTGCTGAACTCGCAGTTAATGGTACTACATATACAGAACCTGTGGATATAGCAAACCTGCTTGCTGACAGTTTCAGTGACAACTTCTGCCCCCTGTACCCATAACATATACTCCAAAGCATTCATAACACCTGTCCCCCACCTAGTATCTCCAAGGAGCAGGTCTTAAATGCCCTTTCCAAGGCCAAAAATACAGCCTGTATGGGACCAGACAATATCCCCGGCTGTGCTCTACATGGATTAAAACAAAAATTAGCATCACCATTGGACACGATTTTCAATCACAGCCTAAGCACTGGCTTTATCCCAGAAGAATGGGAAAACAGCTACTGTCATTCCTTTGCAGAAGGGGGTGCATCCATAGACCCCAGGAACTATAGACCCATTAGCCTGACCAGTGTTATCTGCAACGCTATAGAACAAATCATCATGGACCTTATTAACAAAGATATAGGAAATGTCCAAATGCTCAACCCCATCCAGTTTGGCTTTGTCAAAAGGAGATCATGCCTGTTAAACTTGGTGGACTTCAAGACAGTTACCCAAGCCCTAGACAAAGGCAAATCTGTGCATATAGCCTACCTAGACTTAACCAAGGCCTTTGACACAATCCCCCACTCAGGCATCATTGATAAACTCACCCAATGGGGTATCAACCCAACTATTGTCAGATGGGTTGCAAACTGGCTCACTGATAGAACTCATACGGTCAGAATAGGGGACTCCACCTCCTCCAGCAGACCAGTATCCAGTGGTGTTCCACAGGGATTGGTTCTAGGACCCCTACTGTTTGGAATCTGCTTCTCTGAAGTACATGACTGTGGCTGACAAAGTTTGCTGATGATTGCAAACTGGGAGCGATCACTGAAACCCCTAGAGATGTCAATATCCTTCAAGAAGGTCCTATGCAGACTAATGACTGGTGCCAAAGCCATGGTTTTAAACTTAATGCAAAAAATGCATTATCATCCTCTATGGCAAGGGTTATATTCCTGCAAGCTACCACATCAGTAGAAATGCCCTAAGCACAGTGATGAAAGATCTGGGCACACAGGTTGATAACAATCTAAACTTCGATCAACATGTCTCCACAATGATAAGGAGGGCATTTTATATTGCTCATCTTATAAGCAAGGGAATTGCCTCCAGAAAAAAAGAGGTTAAAACTCCTTGTACCCCTTCCTCATCAGGCCAATAATTGAGTGCAGTGCTCCCTTTGGTATGTTATGTTCCTTTCCAAACACCTGCAGCAACTGGAGAGACCACAAAGGTTCCTTACAAAGAAAATGCAGGGTCTTCAAAATCTGTCTTATGCGGACTGACTGAAATCATTGTCACTTTACTCTGTGATGTACAGACTGCTCAGAGGTGACCTATGCCTTGCATATACAGCAATCTCTGACCCAGGTTTAATGGAAATGCTGCACATTCACAAGTCAAACGATGCACAGGTCACTCGCTCAAAGAACCTTAACCTGGTATTAGACATCAACAGAACTTGCTGGAAAGACAGATTTGTCTCACAGAGTTTGCCCCACTTTTGAACCAAGCTTCCTATTCATGTTAAACAAAGCCCCCTTATTGGCCCTATTTAAGCATAATTTGGATGACTGGATGGGTAACTGGAAATTCACCCCATGGGTTTCACCTGTGTCCTTCTTGGACAGGGGCAATAGGTGCTGACTTTAGTGTCTGTTTGAACCTGACACCCTTGGGAGCATGAGTTGAACTTGGCTAGGCTTGTAGGGGCCCTGGGACCATTAGTCTAGTAACCTCTATGATCCTAATATGTGCTGTCTCTTCAATCAAACACCTACAAGATGACCTACAGCATTCCTTCACAAAAATGGAAACCTGGTAAGAAAAATGTAAACTGCTCCTAAATTCAAATAAAACCAACCTAATGGTATGTTCACCCCACGTTCAACTATCAAACTCTTGAGACTTAAAAATATTATGAGTGAATATTAGAATTGAGCTAGCACAGAGTATAAAAGTACTGAAGGTAATAACAGGGCCACAGATTAAGGCTCTATTGTCACATCCAGCATGCAGGTCAAACAATAGCTACAAACTAGGAGTTCTTTATTAAGGGAAACTATTCCTAACAGAATAAATACACAACACTGTAGCTCAGACCTATTTACTTATTAGTATCCTATATGCCTCATCAATTTTTGTTAACCTACCATCTTCCCCGCTAGCTAAACTGGAGCAATCTTACAATAACATTGCAAAGTTTGCAAGTAACCACATTAACCAACCATAACCATGTGTGCTACCTCACTCCCTTAACTGATCAGAACTATCTAACCTATTAACTTTCTTCATATTAATACTGCACACAACAACCTCTATACCCTAGACAAATGCCCACCAGTTATTAATCTAGTACATACCCTTCAGAGAACTGAGGACACAAAGCCAACACCTAGTACTTTCTCAAAAATCTAAACGTCATAGTGGTGACTGTCTGTACTCTGGATACATTGGTAAATTATGGAGCTTGATCTCAGCAGATATCAGAAATATTTTCTTTTATGTACAATTTAAAATCTCTTTGAAGATGTCACTGCTCAAGAAAATGACCATAAACTTGTAACAACCCCATTACTTAGACCTCTTCTTATACTAAATCTTATCCTGTGTATAATTTATAATCCCAGTGAAATTGCACCTATCAGTAAAGCAGCTCTGCTGTTGTGCCAACTCCATTATGAAGTCCATTCCTCATACAGGTAAATAAACAAATATCGTAACATTCTCACACTTTTACTATACTAATGACAAGGTTACAGGTCTCAAGTGAATTTAACTGTTTGGATAAATATGCATATGCCTTACTTGCTGTCTGTGTGCTAAAATTGCAGTGAGCATATGTACATGCAATGTAAAATAATGCTGAATATTCTACCAATGTGAATTTTACATGATGTATACATTGTAAAGTATTACTGAATGCTCTACTGATGTATGTGAGTTTTACACTCTGTGTATACTGTGTTCAATGATGTATCTGAGCTTAACATGTTGCAAATATTGTATGGTATATGAAAAATCAAGATCACCTGTTATGCTATATTATATAGTCCTGAGTGTTCTGAGTGTTATAAAGAACACTTTAATATCAAAGTATTCAAATTTATTGTGGAGCTTTAATTCCAGGGTCTGCACTGGAAGGGGGCTTTGTCCAGTTGGATTTTCAGAGTAAAAAAGGCAAATAAATACATTAAATAAATAAATTCATAAACAAATAAAAATTTAAATTAGTGCAGTGGCTGAGACAGTGCATAATGTGTGACACAAAAAAGAGTGCTCTGAGCATGTGTCACCATACATGTGTCCTTAATTCATTATGACATCCACAATGGATTCTGTACAGTATTCTGATTTGGCAAACTGGACTGTACTAGCTAACACAGACGGATGGGTCTAAGTCCTCAGCAGTTGATGGACCTGCTACACATACGGTGAAGAACTGAGGTCCCATAAAGTGCACAGTTTAGGTTTTAGTCCTACCAGTAAACGGATGCATGGGAATCATTTTGAATGGTCACTGATACCCATCATTCTCTGATTTTTGTTTATATCACTTCTCCTATCATGGTTTATTTGTCTGTAACTTTGTGTTATTTACTCAATTTTCTCCTAAATTCACAATGTAATTGATGGTTTTAATCCTTCCACTGGCATGAAACATACATAACATTTGGAACTAATTTATATTTTGTGTAATAAAGCAATGTTGACATCCATGATGTGAATATGAATTTCATTCCATGACTACAAAGATTAGTTTATAGCATTTTATAATGTCAGGCAGGTCCCATTTCCATCTGCAGATAAAAGTTATGGTGATGAACGTTCAGGCAAGAGGTTATCAATTTACTGGGCAATCTGCATGTGCTTAGGTCATATACACATGCTGCGTTATACCAATGAAAACAGTACCACTGCAAAGGATATTATCGAAACTATAGAAAAAAGAAAAAATAGAAAATTATAAAACACATGGCAATGTTAACAATATGAAACAGTGACAAGTGGACTAGCACATGTCCACAATTACTTGGAACTTAGAAATTGCATGTAATTACAGCCACACTTAGAGATTTCTTAAGTTTCTTTCATACTTCATGTCAGATTTCTTGTATTCTAATAATTACATATGTACTTTTCTATGGTCTATTCCTTCAGGATAATCCAGCAGGCTGTGTGGTTTCAGGGGTATCATTTTAAATTGTTGTTGAACATAATTTTGGCTAAATGTTGTAAATATCCAGGAAATGTATTACTGTCCAATAAAAACATATCCCAAAATACATGATCTTACATGTTTTTCTTTGCTGTTAAAATGCAAACCTTGGAAATGCAATTATTAAAAATAGTACATAATCTTTTGACATCTTTTCGCCAGCTAAAACATCAGGACAGTGTGGCTTTGATACTAATTTATTGTTTTTCAAAGTACCTGGTCTTTGTTATTTTCGTAAGAAGATGCATAGCTGTCCATGCAACTTGCAGTAAATGAGAGTGGCTAAGTGGTACAGAGTTAACTGCAGTGATACATCAACAATAAGGGGGCTGATTATTTTGATTTCTGTCATGGAGTTCTTTATCCAGGAAGGTAGTGATGTGTGTGTAACATAATTACTGAGCAGATGGCACGGTCCACTTTGATGCTAGAAAACCATTAATTTGTGGCCTCTAGCCTTACGTAAAATAGAGACATTTCCTCTAACAACACTCAGTGTAGTGAAACAGGTGAAAAGGTTAGTTCAAAAGCCATTTTACTAAATCTCTGTTCAAAATCATACTCTATGTACCAGAATTATATTATTCAGCAAATGAAGTTTTCTGGAGCGTAGGCCAGACTTTCCTTAATTATTATACATGTCACCCTACCCGAGATGCCCTCTGAAAAAAGTTATAATCTCAGTGTGATTTACAGAGAGACAAAATGAAAAAAAAAAACAATACATTGATTGCTTAAGTCTTTCCTATGTGGGAAAATACAGCAACAAAGCAGTCTAAACTTCTGATCTGAAATGAAGAAGAAACAGTACTGCTTAGAAAATGGTGATGCTGGAATAATAAATCATCTTAGCCTCTGATCAGATTTGTTTTCTTCTTTCATGCAGTTGTCATGGGCAATCAGTCTTATTTAAGCAGAAGCTGAAATCTTGATGAAGCAAATATTAGAAACCAAAATTTCATTAGGACTGACTAAAACAAGAAGAAGAAGAAGAAGAAGAAGAAGAAGAAAAAACAAAACAATGGCAGGAGCAGTAAAAATGAGATAGTTATGGACTCCATAATTAAAGTCCATTTACAAAGGGACATCATATAACAATATACCTAGGCACGGTAAATCATCCATTACTATATATACAGTATTGCCTTTAAAATCACTTCTATAGATACATCTATAACATACTGCAGAAATATAAATGGGATTCACAGTATTGGTCTATTGTGCAAATGAGACACATGCTGAATGCTTCCCGGCATGCAATGTCACGAATGTGTGACATGAAGACAATCACACTCAGGACTGTTGAACACCACTTGGTCCTCTGGGAAAAGCCAAGCATCATCAATATACTGTACATTTGTACTGTGCACAGAGCATTGCCATGTCACTTAGAGACCACAGCCAAGATCTGAAGTATGTGAGGCACAGCACCCTGTTCATCTTCCTAAGAATTTAAATGCTATGTGGAGGTGGAAATATGCTGAGAATATAGGCATTAGAAGGCTGAAATGATCTGTGGGCTGAGCGGGTAAACTGAAGCATGAGGCAAGTGGTTAAATAAACAGAATGAGACTAATACACACTGGGACTTTGTGGGTTGTCAAGCAAACCATCATAAGACAAAACACACACACACAGTTCACAAAGTTTAGACTCATCGAGAAGGCTCATTACCTATTCTTGCACTCTAAGCACCATTTCTATCTCTTTATGGATTGCTTCTCTATTCATGATGTGAATGATCTGCTTTGTATGAAGGCACTTCCTTCAGGAAGGCCAGACCACTCTTCTGCTCTGAATCAACTGCAGAACACCTGTAACCCAACAACAGAGCAACAACAGTAATGGGTTATTGGTGTTATTGTGACTGCACACTTATGTGCTTTACCTGCTCTCTAGCTAGTATTATCCATATAGCTCTGGGTGCATACATCTGGCCACAACATATACAGGTCACTACAAGTACAGCAGTCTGTGATTATCTTTTTCTGTGCACTATTAAATTTGCAGTTTACAATGATGTTTGGAGAAATGTTATATTTATTGTGGAAGACATTGCCTTAGTTCCTTTGTCATGGCTAGGGAGCACAAGACTTTTTGATAGATGGCAGCAGCTATATTACAGATATGCATTGAGCGACGGCCCTGTCTCTGTATAGGGCTGACTTTAAACAGCATTAACAGTGCTGTTCAGGCACTACTCATGATTTAGTTTGCTAATGCACATCAAAAGAAGATCCCAACCAATCTAACACAGGTGGATCCATCACTTGTCCAGTGTTTCTTGTGAATTATGTATGAACTTTTTCCTCTTTATTTCCAGAAGTACTAGCCCTAAGCAGTGCAAGTTATGCTACAAATATTGCCTTAGTCCCTTTTTAGCCTGTTTATCCTGTAAGATAAAATGAAAATGTTAAAAAAAAACAGAAACATAATTGTTAACAGCAGAAATAGACTCAGCAGCCTATCTCGCTTTCCAAATACTTCCTGCAGAGAACCAAAGCAAACTCATTTGTCGCATTGTATGTCATTTCTATGCACTGGGTTTCTAACATCCCCTGATGCCTGCTATGAAATTCTTCTTTGCTAACCCCTTACATGAGAGATTTTTCAAAAGAGTTTTTATCATATTAATTGAAAGCGATTTAACTTACATTAACCAAAGCCTACTCTGTTTAAGTGTTAAAGTCAAGTCCCCTGTTATAAGATTTTTTTTCATAATTGCAAGGCTGTCATTCATGTAATTACATTATTGAATAATGTTGATACACAGCACAAAGTACAGACAGCATGTGCACAAAAGAAGCCCTCTGTCATAATACAAAAGACAAGAAGGTAAAGCAAGCAGTAACCATATGCTGCTGTAGATTAATGTAATGATCATATGCTGATGGTTGTATGTGAATATGGGATGTGATGAATAATTGCTATATAAAAGTAAGTTAATGCACATCACTTACTTAGAACATTACATTTTTACAAAGTTCATTTTTTCTTCCTTTTTTATTACACTTATCGGTAGTTAGATAATCATGTTTTGGCCTTTATTTTCTAGTATATAATTTATTTAATAGCTCTTATTAACCTGGCAGTCTCACAAAGAACAGAGGATGTTCTTTAGGTGGTGGTTGGGGGAGGGTGACATAAGAACTCAGAAATTAAGTTATATTTTTCATCAAGCAGAATGCAGTGAAGAGTAAACTGGCTTTCAACACGGGCATTTTGAATGCAAGTTATTGCTTTAAACAATACTACTTTCTGTGAAGATATGCCAAATGATCTTCAAATATCATTCAAATATTCAAATGACAATAAATAAATAAATTATTTGCTATAACTATCAGCTATGGTAAGCCTAGATTTGAAGACATAAGTTAACAAATGAGGGGCATCACAATAAAGTCATAGAGTCTGCTTATTAGTTACAAATAATTGTATTTCGTACTGAGATTTTCACGTTACAGAATAGCTTTGATAGTCAGAACCTGTATTCTCATTTGAGCACTAATACTGTAGGACTTGTTATGCTTTTCCCCTTATTGCATTAACATTATTGGCCTTAAAGCATACTGACTCCATGGAGAGCAAATGAATAACTGATGTAATGGAAACACGCTAGCAGGTAGGCAATGTGCCACCTGGTGCAGCTTACACTTAACTAGGAAGTCATTTGGCAACAGATTCATGCTGCCTGAAACAGGAGGGCAGGACAATAATCACAGAAATACACAAATCACAAAATGCATTAGCTGATTTCCTGTGGCAGGTGAAGCATCCTCTGTTATTTAATCTCTCATAAAACAGTCTTTTAATTTAGTTACGTTTTAACTCATCCTTCATATAAACCCCAATATGCAATTCTATGTGTGCTGCTGATACTTTACTGATAAAACTGGCATTTATTTAATGTATAAAAACATAATAGGACTTAAATATTTAAGCAGTGGATATAACACATCTTGCATTTACTTCAGAGATTGTTATCACCTAAACTGAAACACATGACTGTACTACAGTCAAGAACCAGAAGGGAGGGCGCATATAAAAGTACATTCCTGTCCTGCAGCAAACTGCATCACAGTCATGCAAGACCATGAAATGTCCACATTTGCAAATATAAATGGCAGAACAGAGTTGTCCTCAGCATGCTGAATTCTAATAACTAGAAATGATAGTGGAGTTCTCCTTAGAATTACAGCCAAGCGTTTGTCTTATGTTTATTAATATTCTGACTTATGTCTTCAGATATTGTCATAATCGTTTCCCAGTTTGTGGTCATGCAGACATTTTCATGAAGAGTTAATTGATCGATAGCTATAATCTTAGGTACTATGGTTGGTACTTGGATAAAAATAATCTTTATAAGATCCAGTGGGCTGTATGAAATGTAAATAAGTTAACTCACATATTAAATACAGTTGATCTACAGTTACTTTTTGAAATAAGAAATGCTTGCAAACTTTTATTTATTTATTTTGCATTCTTCTTTTAGTCTTTAGCAAATTTCTACAGTGTGTGCTAGTTTAGGTAATAAAAAGCCCTTTGCTATTGGGGCGTCTCTGTCTCTATCCAATTTGACTTATCTAGAAATATATTAGTCAAACACATCTACTAAACTTCATTTTTTAATTAATATGACTCTGGGACCTCTAGTTTTGTAGTGGGGCTGCACAGTCATGTGGAAAATAGGCCAGATGTTCTTTTTTCTTTTTCTTCAGACAAACTCTATCATTGCACAATTAAGATATATAACACCCAGATCCACAATCCCTGCCAAATGAAAATGAGGTCACTACTGTACCATTTGATTAGGAGTATACAGCCACCCCACAGACCTTCTCACAATAGCTGAAATGGTAACTGATGTGAAGTAATATCTTTAATAGAGAAACTATTTTGATAGATCTCCATGGTTACCTTCTTTAAGCTTCAGTGTCTATTTTCCACAGATGTCCACAGCCCCTTTGTTTTGTATTTTATACTAATTACTGGGTTTGTCTGAGGTATAAATGATGCTTACCACCATACTGTGAGTGTTTTTCTCAGTTTTATTTTATCAGTCTTATCATCTGGTCACTTCTCATCGAGTGACGTCTTAACATCTGCAGTGAGGCATGGGTTTTTAGAACGTCTCTGGTTATTGACATTTCTGTTTTCTGTGTTTTACAACATTCCTTTCTTGCACTCATTTTATGAATTTTGTATTTTGCAGCTAAAAGTTCACTATTTCCCAGCTCTATTAATAGTAATACAAGCTGTCATTAGCAGAAACTATACTGAAACTAGTTCACATGTATATTTTAACATACTGTGTATCGTAATATACTAATGACTGTACCAAACAGACGATTCAGCAAGAACATATGAGGGCAAGTTCCAGGGTGGTTGCGGTGGCGCAGCGGTTAGGGTTGCTGCCTCACAGCAAGTTGTTCTCCAGTTCATTTCTCTGCTGGGGTGTCTTCTGTGTGGTGTTTGCATGTCCTCTCTCTGGTCACGTGGGTTTTCTCCGGGTGCTCCGGTTTCCTCCCACATCCCAAAGACATGCAGCAGGTGGAATGGATTCTCTAAATTGGCCCTAGGTGTGAATGTGTGCATGTGTGTGCCTTCTGTGGAAGGTTGGGAGCTAGGCTGGCAACTCAACTTAGTAAAACTCCACTGCCAATCATTCGATGGACCGTTGTTCCTCTGTGGTGGCCCCTAACAGGAAAAGCCAAAAGGAGAAGAAGAAGAATATTAGGGCAAGGTCAGTATGTACAGTTGTGTGGAATTGCAGGCAGTTGGATATCTTAGCTTATATTATCTTTGGATAACGTACCTCTCAACTGACCAGCATTTTGCAGAATGTCCAGATTTTTGCCTCTTATTTTTGCTCTGTTCCTCATAAAATCTATGATTTTCTGACAAATTGTTAAGAAATGAAGTCACTAAATAGACACGCGTTCGAGTTTCAGACTTCATATTGTTTAGAAAATGCATGGTAATGCAACATCTGCTATTCTAGCAACTTTATAAGTTGTTAAAAACAATATTTAGAATGTGTCCCTGATTTTGGCCCTTTGCCGTTCTATTATTTTTTGCTTTGTCAGGAATTCTTGCACTAAGAGGTTCAGAGATGTGATGGGTAAATCATCATCATCATCATCATCAACCTCCATTTTCCCATTTTCTACATGGGGTCAGGGTGTTGTATCAACGGTCACCATCTTTCTCTATTCATTGTCACTCTTCTGTCTTCTTCAATACTCATTCCTGACTGCCACAGATTTTTCTCACACAATCCAGCCCTCATTTCCTCTTGCCTTCTTCTTGTCTGTCCAAAGTCTTCTTCACCAGATTGTCTTCTGCTTTTCTGCACATTTGTCAAGGTTATGTTTGACCTTCTTTGCAATTGGAGCTAGTTTGGCTTTTACTATTATGTTCTCATTTCTTCATCCATCCCACAATGTACATTCTAACATGTGTCTCAGGCAGGTCCCTATTGAAATGTTGACACTTGAAATGCCAAGTGCCAACAAACCAAAAAAAAAAACACACACACAAGAGAATAGTAAATCTCAAAAATTACACTTCTCCTTAAAACTTCCTTTTTTGCATGGGGGGGGGGGGGGCTCTAACCCACAACCTTATGTAGAGCAATTCTGGCAACTCTGAAATCAGTATACCTCAGAGAAAAGTGAATATTCCAAGAAATGGCATTTTTGACTTGGTATATATATGTCCGTTCTTTCAGCTGTTCAGTCTCTGTGTCTCATGACTTGCTCTGGCGGGTCCCGACATCTCAACTTTCACTGCATGTTTACATCAGAAAATTTTGCCCATCTTATACAGTGTCCATCAACAAGAATTTGTATTTTGCTCCCCAAACTGTGTAGATACATACCACTGAAGTTTGAAATGTGTCCTTTATCACTGCCTCTTGATGGTGTAAAGCTGGTTAACCTCTTAACATTAGATGCCACATTATCTTGGCTCCAGAAGTAATGCCCAGAATTGCAGGTACCAAGATAACATGGTTTTCTGTATCTTTTATATTTTAAAATTATAAATGAATTAAATTTTAATTTGGAAGTGAGATCTCATGCTTCTTAACAGCATACCATCTTACTTCCTTCCCACCCACATAGCAATAGATCATGGTTAACCAATCCATGGCAATCTACTGTGTGAAGTAAGTACTTACATCAGTTGCTTAGAGGAGCTGATGTCAGCATTCACTTAAAGATCAATAGGAAATGCTCTGATCTTCAGGAAAAAAGTTTTAATTTGCAGGTTTCAATAAAAAATAGTAAAATTAGCAGAGCACAAGATGTGGTCATTGTGAGCAATGCATTTGCCACAGCAGTGATCCTTACGTCCAGTATTTAATTCCAGATAGGAAGAGTGGTTCAACAGTTAGCAACAAATGTTTCTGGCACAAGACCACATCTTAACTTTGACAAAGAGCAGAGGCATACATAGCCATAACATGGATCTTTTATTGATGGGAGGCAGACTGTGTATAGTAGAGTTCATTCACTTAATAATCTAAAGTTACATTAAAATTACTTGTCAAACAGAAGCAGTGAATGGGTTTGAAAACAACCAATTCAGGCATATTACAGTTGTCATTATTTCTTTCACTTTAATCACATTCAAACATCTAGGAAAGTGGGCAGACAGGCTGTTAGTGAGAGTAAAGGACAACTACTTGATCACTGTTAAACAATAACTAATACATCTTCTCAGGAAGGGGAAATATACATATCTGAAAGGAAAAAGTTGAAATACATTAATTTCCTCATTACTTTTTTCATACTGATCACAGTAAAATATCAGGGGACTATAGAATAAGAAAATATTATTTCTCGTGAGTAGATGGTAGACTATGAGTGAAAATAACTGGCTACTGCCATCACTTCTTCAAAGCAGTTAAACAATCACTGGTCTGGCTTGTGAATGCATTTTTGTGTAGTATTTGTGTGAAATCTATGAGAAGAAACAAAATATCACAGCTTTTATTTTGTGGATAATGTATATGGCTTCTTTTTAGTCATAGTTGGAATATCCTGTCTAAAGGGACATATTCTACTTAGGCATTTGTACATGCAAGAAACTGAAACAGACCATGACAAAAACTCATTGAAAGCCACTGTCTAATGCAGATAGTAAAAGTCTTCTATAGTTCTCAAGAAAAGAGAAATTTTTGTGCCATAACCGAAGCTCCGAGTATTGAGTGGAGTAATGTAGTGGAGTCAAATTCAGGCATGTGCTGCATTTAAATTCCTAAGCAAAGAATGGCAGTCATGAAAGGGCTATTTTGTTCCTGAATGCCATGGTATAATTCCTGAAGGATATGTTGAGAATGGCATATAGTGTTTTACACATAGGTATGAAATGCAGGATGTTATAGTAATTTAATACTGAGACACTGATGTTTTATTATACTCTTTCCATTAAGAGTGTGTACATGAGGTGTGAGGTAGCATTTGTATTGAATTGTTATTATATCAAAGTAAAAATCATATATTTTTCTTAAATATGTATTTTTGCACTGGATTTACACTTGCCCCATAAATTTACACCAACATGCACTATTGTACATTCTAAAATCATTACCTATGTGCATTACATATTTAAATGTCATGACATTTTTTTTTTAGAAATTTACTAGAAAATTGCAAGCATTTTAAGAGATATGGTTATATTTTGTTATGAACAATTAATAGGTATACTTAAATATTTGCTCTATTTTGTGGCATTCATTTCACAACAAATATTGACAGAGTACAAAACATTACTCTAGATAAAAATCACTTTAGATAGCAGATCTAAGAGACTCCTCTCTCTCTCTCTCTCTCTCTCTCTCTCTGATACTCTCCCTATGGGAGGAATAAACACACTTTATTGAACAAACTACTTGAAACGTTAACAAAGTAGGTAGATGGATGAGTGTTTTTGTTCTAATCAGAATATATGTTATCCTGTATTGTTTCTAACAAGAAAGATGAGACAATAATACTTGGCGACCTCAACATAGAGTGGTTCATTGTTATTGGTCAACAAAGGTGAGATAATAATAATACTTGGTGACTTAAACATAGTCAGGTCCATTACTATGTAGAAGATTCTATAAGAATGAGAAGTGTGCTGATTGGTTCTCTGAGAGAGTTGCTGATGCATGGAATAGACTCAAAATTTCATTAAAGCAATCACTATTTTAGATATTTTTAAGAACAATCTGGACAACTATTATAGGAATAAAGGTTTTGGTATAGTGGTAGGCTAGAAGGGCACTATTGCCAGTATCTGAAATATTTGTATGGATATATTGGTCAAACTTTTCTCCTTTCTCGTAACTTACTTGATTTCACGCACCCTTTTAATATAGCAACCTAAATACATAAGTGCACTAGCAAAACAGTATCCTAAACTGAATGCTGTTTCCTAATCCTGATAACACTGTTCAAGCTACAGTTATGCCAGACTATTTCAGTAAACATTTCTCCCTGCTCACTAGATAGAGTCACACAAAAGTGAAGACATTACACTTTAATCTGGTAAGAAAAAGAAAATACATTTGGCAATCACATTTTCTACTGTTTCAGAATGATCCAGCAGGCATCCATGTAATTTTCTACTTCTAGCTGATACTACTTTATACTTTAACATTACCTGCATTAATGTATTTAATGAATGAGCTTCAGGAAGACAAAAAGGGATCTAGGTCAGACCATTTCCATGGTTTCCCAAATGAAAAAATGGAGCAAATAAACCAGAGAGATCTGGCCTGGAAACACTATCACCAGATTTAAACTCCAAAAGAGAAATCAGTCCTTTCCAGTAAATAAGAGTATTACCTTAAACAATAACAAGGGCATGCAAATAATTGTGGGGCATTCAGGAAAAACATTGCCCAGCATATCTACCTGAGTAAGAAGTCTCATCCTTGTCATCCATCTAACCTGTCTTCTAGTGATAGTGGTAGTAGATTTGATGAGCATTATAAAATGGTTTATTGGTCCTTTCCAGCACTAGTACCTCTCCTTCAAAATGAGACAGACTCAAAAACATTGCTGCCTTCATTCCTTCTCTCCCCTACATCTGTTTGTAATTATTTAATGAGCTTAAACTTAACCAGATACAAACTGCTGCCCACCACTTCTAAATGTCCTAGAAAATGCTGTACCTAAGCAAGTCATTGCTTATGTTGACACTTTTATCTTCCTCTTTCCCACACAACAGGGAACGCTGGTCGTACAACTATAGTTTTCCTGACATTCTCATTCTTTGCCGCTAGTACCACATCTGCTATGCACTTTTGTACTCAGTCCTATAGAACTCTGGTATTTTTATTGATGACTCTGTTACTAAGTTTGCAGTCATCAACATATTTGATTATATAAAGCCCATTTCTGTTTTTACCTCTGACAATAGTTCAAAAAGAAGTACAGTAGAGAGTCGATTATCTAAAATGTCAGTTATCCGACCGTGGACTTATAAAGATTCCGGGTAGGAAAACTCATGAAGTCTGAATATGTAAACATTATATGTATTTGCTTGTGCTTGTTTTTTGAGCTTGTAGCCTGCTCATATGTGAAAAATATTTTTTATTGTCCACTGGAATCACTTAATGCTTGCAAAGTGTATTCCCTGTGTGCAGAAAAAAAAAATCAAGATTTTTAGACGTTTTTTATCTGGTTCAATTATATGTTTGATTATCTGAACAGTTTGATTATCCAAACTACCCTAGGCCCCAATTAGTTCAGATAATTTACTCTCTACTGTACCCTCAATATAGAATCCATTGAAACACAACTGGTAACCCCACTCAGTATAGATAGCTGATCTGCCACTCTGACCTATTGTAGCTTGTTTCTTACTTCCCGGGTTATGTGTGAGTTGATATCTAGTGCTTACAATTGATCAAGTACTGCCTTATATGGAAGTGATGGAATTTGATGATTGGATGGGAGATAGGAAATTCACCCCAGGGAAGTAAATATTGTGGGAAGAGATAGCCAGAGAATTGTTATGGCTAGGCTTGTATAGGCCTTAGGGCCAATAGCCTAGTACCAACCTATGAACCTATGATGAACAGCTTAGCATGACCAAGATAAACAGCACACAATGGCACTTCCCCACCTACCTGTTAAACAGAGAGGACTTTAAGGAATGGGTGCTGGAAATTATCTAGTAGTTATTAGGGAAGATAGAAATTTCTTCAGAAAATATAGCTAGGGAGTCTGATAAAATGAAAGTGGTGTTTAAAAATAGGGTGGAAATAAAGAAAAAGAGATGTGGTCAAGAAGAAACAAGAATTATTTAAAGGGACTTAGAAAGGTTAAAATACTGCAGAATAGGGGGAATCTCACAGAACAAGAAGAGGCGCAACTGCAGAGTGCCAAAGAGAAAATAAGGGACTGTCTCAATAATATGAACGACTTTAGGAAATTTGCTGTTAAGCAACTGTTTTTGATAATAATCTCAGAGCACAAAAGCTTTTACCCCAATGGCTGAGGCAACAGACAGTAGAAAGGGTTGTTGCCAAGCTTAGGTTTCCTATAACAAGAAAAATAACCAGAGATCCTATAGAGGTGTTAGAAATATTTTGGAAGTTTTGTCAAAATATGTATAAAACAGACAAATGTAAAAATTAGCAAAAAGTACAAATGGGAACATTTATGAAAGAATTAAATATGCCAAGGTTAGAGGTAGATGAGGCTCAATTACTAACATTTAGGACAGGAGGAGATGAGATAAAAATGGTGATGTATAACCAATCTACATGTAACTTCCCAGGAATAGATGGTATTCCTGTGGAAGTTTGGAAGCTAGGAGAGGAAAACTGATAAAATCTGGAAGTTTTTTTTAACCATACTATAAAACGAGGAGAAGCACCAACACCCTTGGAAAAATGTTGTGGTGGCTGTAATACCTAAAGATGGTAAAGACCCATCAGATCCAGTTTTATATAAACCATTTTGATTCTAAACATGGTTATAAAGTGTTTATGTCTATAATGGCTAAAAGAATGTCAAAGATGTTTATACAATTAACACATATGGATCAATGTGGTTTTGTGGAGGGGAGGCAAACATATGACAACAGTAATAGAACAATGATGATCTAGATGGAAGCAGAATGTAAGAAAATACATTGTTGTTGATGCAGAGAAATGATTGGACAGAGTAAGCTTGGATTTTATGATTAGGACAATGGAAGCATTTGCATTCCCTAATAAAAATAAAGTTGATTAGGAAGATATATGAGGATCAGAGGTGAAAATTAAAGTGGCGGTCGGAGTGGGTTCCTCTCTAAGTTCCATCTGAGCAGAGGAACCAGGCAGGGGTGTCCTCTTTCCCATTTGTTATTTGCTTTATATTCAGAACCATTGGCAAAGAAAATAGGAAATTAGAAATTCAAGGATATAATTGGCATGGTAATCAAGAAAAGTTGGCTTTATTTGCAGTTGATAATACCATAAAAGGACATTTCAGTGTTGTGGAACATTCGGAAACAGTTTCATGTCTTTCCTGGATATAAAATAAATGAAGATAAAACAAAGGCAATAGCTGTAAATTATGTACCCACACACAAATTGGCTCAGCAATATCCATGTTATTTCAATTTGATAAAATGAAATACTTAGGAGTATGGATTAAAAAGGGTTCTGTTATGGCAGTTAAGGATATGTGGGAAAACTAAACAAAAGATAATACAAAAACTGAGAAATTGGAAGCTCTGTTTTATGGATAGGAATAGCAAGATACAAGCAGTGAAAATGTTTTAGTCTCTTGGTTTTATACACAGGTCAGGCATATTTTATCACCAAGAGGAGGAGTTGTGGATAGCATTTTATAAAAAGTTGAAGTATTTATCTGGGAGGGGAAGAGGGCAAAAGTCAAGTGGGATAAGTTGATCCTTCCACTAAAGCAAGGTGGTTTGGGATTACTTTATTTGAAGGGGTATTTCTGAGCTACACAGTTGGGACCCCTATAGATAGCACAAAAAGAAAACTATAATTCAAAGTGAAATGGGAGGATGATGAAACGGGGGGGGGGCTCAAGAAATAAGGAGAGACTGGGATTTTGGATGCAGATCTTTAAGGAAAATAACAATAACCATACAGAATGTTATATTCATAAAGTATTTAAAGCATTTTAAGAACTAAGCCAACATGGGAATGGCGAAAGGAGATTCTGCCGAAGGGAATGCCTGCAATTAAGGGTACAGAGAATAGACAAGCTGGGGCTGGAATTTACTGGAATAATATGGCAAAGGAACCAAGGTATTGGGAGCATATAATTAGAGAGGGAAAGGTAATAGAATGGGAAGAGGCCAATAATTATTTTGGACTGCAGGCTAGAGATCGCCTTCTCTATCAAGGATTGGTATCAGAGTATAGATAAAGAGAAAGAAATTAGGGAGATCCTAAGTTAAAGACCAGCACTGGTAGAGTTTTCAGTAGAAACTAGAACAGAAGCTGCCGTTAAAAGTGGATAACTAGTAGGGCTAATAAAATATTGCATAACTATAGGAATCAATCAGAGAAGGTTAGAAAGGATTGGGAAGAGAAACTGGATAAGCAAGTCACAAAGAAAAAATGGGAGGATATATTTATGCTTCCCTAATGTACAACAAAGTCTAATATGTAGGAACTTTGGAAGTGTTTGCATAGGTATTTTATATGCAACCAGACTCTAAAGAATTTTTCTTCAGATAAATTGCAAATGCTGGCGATGTGATGGAGAAGAAAGATGGAAATGGGAACATCTTTTTTGGGAGTGCAATGAGTTGTCAGACTCTAAAAAGTCCCTGCAGACTACTGTGTCAGAAATACTGGGTGAGCAAATTGGTGTAACTAAGGAAATTATTATTTTTTTGAGCTAAGATACAGAATCGTAATTGCCAAGGCCTTGATGAGTTTAATTATCATGGCTGCCAAAAAACTAGAATTAAATTACTAGAAAATGGAAATCAAAATCTAAACCAACTGTACTTGAAGTAGTGAATAGTGTAAAAGAAATAAAAGAACTGGCAGTGAATCCTTAGAAAAGGGTAAGAGAAAATGACATAGAAAAATGTTTTGGAGGAGGAATGGGGTTTAAGGGAAGGCAAGAACTGAATTACCTATATGTAATGTTTGACTGACAATGACTATATAGAAGACTGTATGTGATATATAATGTTTGCAACTGAAAATATGCCAATATGGTTTGTTTTCAATTATATAAATGCATGATTGCCTATGTCATAAGTGATAATTCAATAAAGATGTTTCTTGTTTAAAAAAAAGGATAAGCAGCCGATACTGTCCCACCTTCATCAAGTGCCATCGTGACTTCTTTAAAGAATGTCACAAGAGTCATTCTTTACCAAACTAAGGCTGTGCCAGGTCTAACAGAAATAGGTCCCTGTGTCATTTTGTATGAGCCGCATTGTGAGACCACCCATGATTTTCTGTAGAATGGTAGTAAGGTTAACTGATCTGTTGTAATACCCCATCTCCCATTTGTGAATTGGTTTTGCTGCAGCATTCTGCCGTAGGTCAGAGAATTGTCCACATGCTAACATTTTGTTTAACATGACTTAAGGGGGGTTAGCTATGGTTTCCTTGATTTTGTATAGGAAACCACCAGATATGTTGTCTGTTCTCACATAGCTTGGGTTTTTAATTGTATTCTGTCAAAATATATTGCATGTGTATCTATAGAAGGGGTGCCTCTTATCTCTATAGTATTCAGGCACAGTGCCATAGCTGGATCATTTGGCCTCTGGTGTCCATCTCTAATAAAACACTTTTACCCCACAGCTCAAACAAAAAAAAAAAAAAAAAGAAAAGAAAAAATACTTTGGCTTTCACTGTAGGAAAGCATCTAGTACAAAAGTACCTCTGTATCAATCATCTTCCTAAAGCTGCCAAATCCATGCCTCTCTCAGCTCTAAGTGAGAAGTATTTCAGTACAATGCAGGAACTCTCTATTATGCTGACTAACACTTTGTGCTTGAGGTCCCCCTCACTCAACCCTTGCAATGCTATTGCTCATATATCTGTCTTTGTTTATTGTGAAGCCTACAAAAAAAACTGCAAATCCATTCACTACATCATGCAACTGGATAATCACTTCATTATTTTGTAACAGCATGAACATTCGCAATTTTCCCTTGCAGTTTTCTGATTTTCTTTCAAAAATATCAACCTTTTTTGCACATTTTACATGCAACAACTCATTGTTGCCATCCAGTAATGTAATTTTTCTTTACCATACAGACAACAGTTTTAACATTTCCCATTGCAGCTAAATTTACATTAACACTCTCCCTCCTCTCCCATTTCCACTGAACATCACTGTTTTTGCACTGTTAACCCCATATGAACAAAAGATAAAAAGAAATTGGTATAGTTTGCACTTTTGTTCCAGCTGTTAACGCCTAGCTTGTCCAGCTTTGTTTAATAAGTGCTGAAGCTTCTCCTTATCCTTCCATCTCCGTCCATATACAGACTGGCAGGCACTTCCATCTCCATCCATATACAGACCGGCAGGCACTTCCATCTCCATCCATATACAGACCGGCAGGCACTTCCATCTCCATCCATATACAGACTGGCAGGCACTTCCATCTCCATCCATATACAGACTGGCAGGCACTTCCATCTCCATCCATATACAGACTGGCAGGCATTTCCATCTCCATCCATATACAGACTGGCAGGCACTTCCATCTCCATCCATATACAGACTGGCAGGCATGCCAGTTGTTGTGCACGTTCCAGTGCATCAGTTCTCTGACTGCGTCTCCTGTATAACTGAATGGTGTCCAGGGCTTTTCTCTAAAGACTGTATAATGACCCTTATTAGTACTCCTCCCCAAATTATGTGGATTAATCTACATAAATGGGTAGGCCAGTGATCTTCTGATAGACCCCCTAATCTATCCATCTAACATAATCCCTTTGGTACAGGAAGGCTAATAAGTAGGCCATTTTTAAGAAAACTGACCAACGTCACTCCAGCTGATCTATGTCTGCTGGGGTCCATTTGGAGCGTTAAGTAGTAAAATGAAGAAATTGAACTTGTTATTCTACCGGGGGCATTTTTCAAACTTTAAATATAAAGGCCCATAACAGCAAGCCAACAATACTGACCCCAAACCAGGTAGTCCTATTTAAATTTTACTGTAGATGGACTAAGTCCAAAATCTAGATGACATCCTTTCATGTTGCAAGTGAAGTCTTGTTGCCCATCTAATAGCTTTTATCAACACACCCCACATAGCCCTAAAGAATGGACATTCCCATATTACATGAAGGTAATCTCCTACCACAGCTGATCATCTCCAGCAGTGACCTGGCAGACCATTTCCATTTAAGTAATCTGAGACAGGAATGCCCACATATATGTAGAAGATTAAACATGTAAATTGCATTATGTCTGGCATACCTTTAGTAGCATCATCATTTTACGCCATACCACTTTTTCAGTTTGTATACTTAGCGCATCACTCCATTTGGCCATGATCCTTTCTGAACACTGGTCATCTAGATTACCCCATTGTTTACAGAAAAGACTTATCCTATGCTCCCCTTTATATTCCTCCTTACTAATCTTCCTTTTACTTAAAATGTGGAGCAAGCGATCACCTTGGGTTACCTCTTGCAGCTTGTGAACCTGCAATGCATTCCTTGCTTGCAGATATTGCCAAAATGTAAGCTCTTAGCCTTGGAAACATTCCTTGATTGCATTGCATTCCTGCATTGAATTATTATTCAAATCCCACACATCTGTCACAAAACATTGATCTCCTAGCTCAACAGTTCCAGAATATTGCTCCAGAGCCTAGCTGAATATTAGTGGACCTCCACAGTCATCTCCAGCACATACACTCCTTCCTATCCATACTCCTACATTTTCCTAACCCTTTGTGAGCCAGATTTTAGTGTCTTGAGATATAGTGCCCCTCCCATACTTTCTTAATTATCATACTTTCTATGGATACCCACATCATTCTTGGATGTAAGTGCGCTGATATATTACTGGCATTTGGCCACTGCTTCATGGTATCTCCCAAAATCTGGGAAGCCTACCCCCAACTCCAGTATCCTGAGGGCAGGGTTAGCTTTTTCCTTTATGTTCTAGGACGAGCTCCATCCCTTAAGATGTCTGAGACCAACCACTAGAATGTATTCATGAATTTAGATTCATGAAAATACTGAAGGAATGCAAGAAAATAACCTTAGAGAGAATATATGTCTTTATTATTTGCACTTTCATACAGTTTTCTGAGTTAAATCATTACTGTTTTCAGCCTTTATGATTAAGCTGACCTCAAAGCAGATCTGGAAAACAATAAAAACTAAAGAAGGTGTTATTTAATGTAGACCTGCTATTATGATAGGATAATTTCTGATAGCTTAGTAGTTCCTATTTGTCTGCTATTTGTATTAATTTATCATTTCATCAAAGTGGCATTTTGTTAAAACTACCTACATATTTGTGTTTTACTGATATGTGTTGTTAAATGCAGTAGTTAATAATGTGGTAGAAATCACTGATAGAATCCTGACCAATTTTATTATGTTGACTGGGGATAAAATCCTTCTCTGTTTTCATAAGCATGTAATTTACTGCATTACTTTTTCCATTGATAAAGCCTAGGAAGGATGAATAACTTATGACTAAGTATGACTTTACATGTGAGAACTGGTAATTACAATTTAATCAGCACATTGGAGGCAGTTCAAATGAGTGAAATCTCAAGGGAGATCATTATCAAATAGAGTGAGTAATAATGGTCTAGAAACATGTCCCTCAGGGGCACCTTTCCTGAATGAAATGGAGCCAGAGTGGGCATCATTACATACAACTGTTGTAGCTAGGGAACAAAAAGTTAATTAACGTGCCTTTAACTGTTGCAGTGAAATGCCAAGTTCAGCTGTTACAGATGTATACATTAGATCCAAGAAAATGGTCCCTGTTAAAAAAAGAAATCCCTGATCTGTATTGATTAAATTATGTTAGTAAGGGTATAAATTCCTGTCTTTTTCCCCAACTCTCAGGGCATGAAGGCAAAACAAATAAAATCCAAACAAATAAAACCCAGCATAATATGAGCAATATTAAAGTATTGTGTCTCACCTATAACAGTCGGGGACTATGAACTTTAACACACACATTGCTACCATCAGTATTTAATGTGTAATGGAAGCAGCAGTATGGAGTTTGAATCCCACGACTTGCATGAGTCAATATATACCTGGCAATTGGTGTTGTAGGTATACAGAAAGTGTGTACTGCTGCCATGGGAAGTGCTAAAGCTCTGCTACATTCATATGAGCTTTTCACTGTACACCTACAGGTTCAAGGTAAGAGACCCCCCACCCACCACCAGGATTTCACTCACCTCAGACTGAGCATAGTGCCCTCCAGTGCAACCTTACCAAAAGAAATTGAAACTTGGCCAGAATAATTTTACACACAGATAGACACAAACACTATTTTGCAGACTAGATAGAGAATGACAAGTCTTTGATACTAACACCCCCTCGTTTTCAGTTTATGGCATTACTGCCATCAGCTGATTAAAATTAATAGAACAGAAAACACATCTTACTGTTTTCCATTACTATTAGCCAACCTGTAAATATTTGTATGGTTGCAATTGGCTCTAACCAGTTACCCTTCAAAGGTGGGTAACATATAGTTGAAGGTACACTATTAAAATGCACAGACCCTTAAGTTAATTAATAAACCATTATCTGCAGTCATTTAAAGTTGAATAATAAAAAATGA
>NC_056739.1:881226323-881286323 GCF_019279795.1 Protopterus annectens | reverse complement strand
GCAGAGAGGACAATCCAGAGCTTATCTAAGCAATCATGTCTTGGTTTCTGATTTATTGATCTTTACTGTTAAAAAGAGGTGCGGATTCCAACTTTTGTCTGACTTTCAGAACTTGTACTGTCAGAGCAACAACTTTACTCTACCAACTTTAGTATTTAGTATTTATTGTTTGTGTGACTTCTCATTGAAGTTGATTTAAGTTCTCTTTGAATTTTGTGGCAATTGATTTTGATTAGTCTTTTCTTTTAATTTTTTTTATTCATTTGAAGCTGAATATGGATTCCTTAAATGAGTATGCCATTACTGATTTGCTATCACAAATATCTATATTTAAAGGTAACACCTGATACCACTGGTGATCTGTGTTCCTCATGTCAAAGGTTGGATGATTGGCTTGCCATTATTAGAAGTAAATCTAGACTTGTTGATGATTGCACTTGTGCAATTGGGTAAATATCCAAACAGTAACTGAAACAGCCAACCAAGCAATTGGCACGGCTTGGAGAACTGTTGTTTCATATATTAATGACTGGACTGGCAAGATAAATAATGAATAGAGCAATTAGAGCAAGCACATTTAGGAAAGGATCTGTCTATTATCTGTAAAGATCACTCAACCCCTATGAAACAAGATGATGCCCCTGACAACTTTGGAATTCTAGATACACGTATTCAGCAATTTGAGAATTCAGAGTGTTTAGAAGGAAATAAAAAAGAAAGAAAGGAAGAAGTTCAAAACAAATAACATGGAAGAAAAAAGAAACTGACACGTCTGTAAAATAAAGATAATACATATTAAAAAGGACACTGCTTTGTTATGTAACACACAAATTACAGGGAATGATAATATTTTTCTATCAGAAAATCTTCAGTCTACAGAAAAAAGCAGCATTTTTTAAAAAGAGAAGGTAGAAAAAGAAGCAAGGAGCAGATGAAGAGGAAGAAATCAAAATTGAACGTGTAAAGATCGAAGAACATTACTGTAAGAAAAAAGATGAGAAAGACAGACATTGACAACATGACTCAAGCTGTAGATGTACAAAGCTAGCTGGATAAGAATTGTATGCTTGCAAATGTAATAAGCAATGCAAATAGTGGGATTAATAAAACTAATGGTGATGAAGATCATTCCTTTGTAACAACTGATAGAGCAGATATTATTGAATTAGAAGTTGAAGATTCTTCATATCTGGTTAGAAAGTATATTTTGTAATTTTTGGAAATTCAGCTATTAAGAGGAACTGATATTTACATTTGCAGAAAATATAATTAACGATGAATAGTGTTAAACTTCCAAAGAGCAAAATTAGAGAATGTGAGACAAGCCTTAGAATGCCTTAATGTAAGGAAGTATGGATCTGTTTTAATTCAGGTTGGTACAAATGAGCTCATCCACAAAAACACTCTGTCTATTAGTAGGGAACTTGCATCCCTTATAGTATAGCTTGTACTGGTGTTAGGTCATATTTTTCACAAATCACATATAGAAAGGAGAGTCAGGCCACCATGAATGAAAATATTTTTTAAGTAAATACCTACATGAAAAAAATGTCCTGTTTTTAAAAACTGGAAATGTGTAGAGCATACAAGCCTCCTTTTGGGACACTTGTTCAGACAGGATGGTGTGCATTTGTCAAGATCAGGAGGAGAATTTTTACAGCAAATATTTTGCAATATTTGACAAACACAAGGCAGGATTTTTGTCAATTGAAAATTTTAACAAGTCACAAATGGCAACATTTGATGCTCTCTGATGGTTATTAATGCTAAGAGCATTAATAATAAAGTTTTTTTTTTTATTGGAAAATTTGCTATGTTCCCCCAAGATTGATGTTGTTATTGGTTGTGAAACATGATTAAAGAACAATGTCTGGAAACCAGTTCTGTCAGGATAGAAATGTTTACTATAACAGACATTCTAACAAAAAAATCAGGTGGAGGCATTATGATAGGGATTAAAGATAGGTATGAGATCTTTGATTATTATATGTCCAGTCATAACACCAATACTATAGATTGTGTAACTGTGGCAATAAAGACAACCCTGGAACATATAACAATTGTTGGAGTACACAGAAAAATAACATTTCATGCTCATGACCTATGACATTCATACATTTCTTGCATGAAACACAAGAGGGCAGAATAATAGTGTCTGGGGACTTCAATTTACCAGAAACAGACTGGAATAATATAGATTTAACAACATTAGTAAGGAAATTATTCACAGCATATGCTCAGGAACAACAATTGCATCAAATTGTAAAAAAAAAAAAAAATAACAGGGAATGGATTGTACTAGACATTGTTGGTGTTCCTAAAGAAATTACTGTTAATTCATGTCAATTTTTAACGCAGTTGATGTGCAGTGATCACGGAGTTATAAAGGTTAATTTGTTGCAAGATAATTCTGCAAAACAGAAATCTAAACCAATGCACAGAAGGTTAATTACAGATTATATGAAAGCAAAACCGTCACTATGTAAAACTAATTAGAGTGATGTGTTCAGTGGGAAAACTGCTGAAGGAGTGTGGAAAGTTTTGAAAAGAAATTGAGTACAAAAAAATCAGAAAAATTTTTAACATCAGGATCTAGGCATACAACATCAGGGGGATATATTTCCATAAGAACAAGATACCTGATAAGGTGAGAGACATAAAATATTTTGTTTGTGTCTTTCGGCTTTTCCCGGTTAGGGGTCACCACAGCGGAACTCCGGTCCGCTAATGATTGGCAGTAGAGTTTTATGTGCTGGCTTGCCGGGCCTAGTTGCGCAACCTTCAACAAAGGAACGCCCGTTCACGCAATTCGCCACACAGAAGACGTTCTAACTGAGAATCGAACGAGCAACGTCTAACTGTGAAAAAGAGGTCGAACTGCAACTTTGAAAACTGAAATAAACAAATTAAGCATACTGTGAGAGAAGATAAAAAAATTGAAGACAATTTATATAAAGATATTGAGCATAATGGATATATTTATAACATTTTATGCAAAACAGTTTGGCTTCACAAAGGGGATGATAAGTTGTCCTAGTGGCATCCAGGTAACCTCAGATACTGAAATCAAAATAGATTATATTGAAAAAGAACTGTGTAAACTGGATCCAAACATAGCACAGGGAGGAGACAGAATTAGTAAACTGACCTAAACTTACAGTATCATTATATTTATTGTTTACTAGGTCGTATAAATAAAGGGAGATTCCTCAAGATTGGAGATATGTACTTATTAAAACTGTCTTTAAAGGAAAGGGGAGAAGTACAAACCCAGAGTCATACAGACCCTTAAGTCTATTTTCATGTTGTGGAAAAATAATGGAGAAGGTAATATTGGATAAGTTATTGTCAGAATTAGAAAGGGTGGGACTTGAAACCATATATCAGCATGTATATGTTAAAAATAGATCTATTACCACTTGTAATACGATGTTTTATAATATAACAGCTATGAATGAAATATTGTGCTTTGCTGTAATTTATATACCTACACTGAATTTCACCATCCCTTTAAGCAAACTTGCCCACCAACTCAGGCAGCCTCCCAAAACCATATAAAAATAACATCTACATTCATCTACATACTCTCAAAGTATCATAGACTAGCCCACATTACTTACCTCCATGTCAGGAAATCTCCAAACATTTTCTGTAAATTCCTAAAGCTCACACATAAACTCAAACAACACCCCCTACTAGATGGTGACATCCATCCCAACCCTGGCTCAAACAATAATGTCACAACTGGTCCCCATAGACGTAATCCCCTCTACCTCTTACACCCCCACAAGGACTCCCAATTCTCTCTTTATAGCACACCTCAACACGTATAGCTTAAACAATAAAATCGCCCAACTTCATGCTCTCTTAGATGTACATTGTTTTTATATCCTATGTCTAACCGAAACATGGCTAAAACCTGCTACGCAGGACAATGAAATTACCCCACCTGGATACAATATTTTGAGAATAGACCGCAAAACCAAAAAGGGTGAAGAAGTGGCAGTATTATACAAATCAGGGCTACAACTTACTCTATTAGATGCGCATTTACCTTCACATAGTAACGCTGAAATTCTTATCTCTAAACTTCAGATCAATACCTGCAAATCCATCTATATAATATGCTCTTACCTTCCCCCTGGTAATAACATCAACACTCTCGAAAATATTCTTAGCTGGCTCTCTACTTGCTACCCTCAAGAAACCATAGTGCTGGGCGACTTTAATATAGACTGGTATAGCTGTACTTCAACCAAGCCAACTACCCATATAAACCTATATGTTTTTTCCCCAAACTATTACCACCCCCACCAGGATCCATAAACCCAACAACAAAGAAAGCACCTTAGAATGGATCCGAATAACCAGCCATCCCCTTACATATAAAGCAGGTACCCTTCCTGATGATATTAGTGACCACTCACTAACCTATATTATTAGACAAAAGATCAATATTCCCAACCCTACCATTTACAGAACCACTCAGTCCAACAGAAATTTTAACCCAGAAAGCTTCCAAACTGAACTTAAGGCATGTGACTGGTCACCCCTAAAACACCTCCAACTAGAGGAAGCAGTGACTTACTTTAACACTAAATTCTTACGAACCCTGGACTATCATCTCCTTCTCACTCTATTAGAAATAGGACTAAGACAAGGCAAAAAATCTTACTAAGAAATAAAAGCTGGGCCAAATGGCGAACTACTAAAAACCCAATAGATCATCAGAAATTTAGGCAGCTGAGAAATGCTACTAAAAAATCAATACTTCTTGATAAAAAAACTTTTACTTTCAACTCCAGCAAACTCACCAACACAAACCACAAAAGTTCTGGAAAGGTATTAATAGACTCTTACATCCAGGGCACTTCAAAACACCAACCCCATTAGGCACCACCTATGACAATCCCAAGCATATTGCTGATGCCTTTAATACCTTCTTTACTGATGCCGTCCAATCTCTAGCTAATTCCTTGCCTTCTGTTAATACAAGCTTGCCTTCCACCACAAATAGCTTAATTCCCTCATTCCATTTACAACCAATTCCAACATTCCTCATCTGCACCCTTCTTCAAAAACTCAAGTCATGCACTCCTTCTGCTGATCTTCTTCCAGTTGAATATCTATAAAGAGTAGCAAAAGTTCTAGCCTATCCCATTTCCATCCTAATAAATAGAACCATTTCTGAAGGAACCATCCCATCTATCTGGAAAATCTCCCATATTATCCCACTACATAAGGGCGGCAACTCAACTGAACTCTCAAACTTTCACCCAATAGCCTTACTCTCTTCTTTAGCAAAAATCATGGAAAAATGCATCCACCGTCAACTACTTGATCACCTACTCCAAAGCAACTTACTAGTTAACTGTCAGCATGGGTTTAGGCCATTCCATAGCACTACCACTGCCCTCCTATCCTTTTCTGACTGCATTAACAAATATTGTAATAACAATACTCTATCCTCTGCACGCTTTATTGACATCTCAAAAGCCATTGATATGGTTAACCACCAGCTTCTTATAATATACTTAAATCCCTCTCACTAGATATACAGGCATTACAACGGTTCAAGTCCTACTTAGAAAATAGGCAACATGCTGTGCTTTGGAGCAATAATCTATCCACACATCTCCCTATTACCCTTGGTATCCCTCAAGGTTCTATTTTGGGCCCTCTCCTATTCTCAATTTTTATCAAATTAATTATTAATTATTAAATTATTAATTTGATCTAAATATAATAATTCCTCAAGCTACCTGCATACAATAGGCAGATGATTCCACATTAATATGTTCTGCCACTTCATCATCTGAACTCCAGCCCCTCATCCAAAGAGTGATTAATATAGTAGAAAACTGGTTCCTACAGCACTGCCTCCTCCTGAATCCCCCAAAAAACTAAATTACTGCTCTTCACTCCTACACAGAAGTCCTCCCCAATAGACTTCACAGTCATATCTAATAATGGCACTGTCATATCTCCCGACCCAACCACCAAACTCTTAGGAGTAATACTTGACCACAACCTTAACTTCGACACACACATCAACACTACAATAAAATCAGTTAACTAAAAACTAGGCTACCTTTACAAAGTTAAACTCTTCCTTACTCCAATAGCTAGAACTACTATTACCCAGACCAATCTTACCTCCACTCTCCTCTATGCCTCACCCATTAATGCCCACGCTTGAGATATTTGTTTGCATGTATTTATGTATGTAACAATATACCCAACTGTGTCAGAAGTCTGCATGGAATTTAATATGCAGATGATAAAGCCCCAATATATTCTACAAAATACATATATATATATATATATATATATATATATATATATATATATATGTGTGTGTGTGTAAATACTGTTGCTGAAAAAAATCCTCCAATATGGTTTCTTAGTCTTAGAAAATGTATTCAAACAATCTTACTTCATCCATAATGAAAATAAAAACAATTCAGTGCTTTTCCAAAGCAGCCATTACAAGTCTAATTAGTCTCCAGAGCTAGTAACTGTAACCACTGCAGGCAACTCTACCCATTTCTCAAACACTATCAAACATCAGGGATGTTTTGATGAGCAGAGATCTACTATGATGCAAAGCGTCACTGTTGGGGAAAATGTGGCTATGTCTGCCAAAGAATATGACAGGAGCCTCTGCCAACACGTGGCAGAGCATGCATGTGCAGATAGAGGGTATAGGTGACTATATCACCATAAGTGTCAGGGCTAGGCTAAATTAAAGAAATGAGGTTATCATCAGGATGCCAGCCACTGAGGACACAATGCACCCTCAAAGCTATTTGAATGATAACCAGCTAGATGGCCCAGTCAATAAAACTTAAATAAAAATAGACAAACACAGATGGGGAAGCCAGAATCTATACTAGTTTACAGAGTGCATAACATAGAGAATCACTCCTAGCTGGGATGGGATGTAAGTTTATCACAGAAGAAGTGCACACAATCATACCGCATACACACCTCTGAGCAATATAGAGACTCGCCAATTCACCTGCTGTCCTTCTGATGTGCCAGGACATTAGAGAAGCAAATAAAACCATGGGTGGACAGCAGAAAGACATGCAGAATCTGCAGAGAAAATATGCCAGTATAGATTCAATCCAGTGAAACAAATAATGTGAAGCAACAACACTAACCACTGACCCACTGTGCCACCCAAGCTGACAAACTTCCCTTCATAATAAATTGAAACTTTCTTTTGCATAAAGCAGCTAAATTGCATGTTTTTGTCATGTTTTTCGCTTGTACATCTGAGCTGTTTCCTTACAAACCGCTAGAGTATTGCATGAATAAAAGGAAACTGCTTCTCATTCGTCTGGCTTCCCATTTCAGTAGCTATGCCTGACAGTTCACAAGTCACAGGTGTGACTTTGAGAAGCTTCCATTAACCTTCTAGATGAACAGAGACCTATGCATATCATGCAGGATGAAACAAATTCCTACACAAAAATGATGTGATAGTTTACTTGTCTAAACATGGTGAGATATTAATTGTCCGTTGCTGCTTTTGATGGGAAAATGGTGAATTAGGAGGTATTTGGAGGCTAGGATTTAGCTAAACAAAGTTGTTTTTATGAGCAGAGCTGGCCTTAGATAAACTGACACCCTAGGCCAAAAGGCTCCCTGTGGAGGAAACAACTGCATTAAACCAAGGGGATCTTAGATGCTCTGAGGTGCATTGTACAGGTTTTAAACAACTTTTTTCTTTCAAAGATTCCCTGAACAAAAACAATGATCAAAGAAAGAAATATGGTTTTACTCTTCAAATTTTTATTTTTTTATTATTTTTTTGCATCCTTTTAACACATCCTACCAGACCAAGACTACACTATAACTGCAGTTGAAATAATTCTATCAAGCTGGAGTTCTGCCGGCCACTAGGCCCCCAGAAGACATGAGGTTTCTAGCTATTCTGAAATGCATTTTACATTTTTAAAACAACTTTTTCATCCTATGATTGCCTGAATAAAATGATCATCAACAAAATAAATTATCTTACTCTTCATCTTTGTGTTTTCCTGCATCCTTTCAGCACATCCCAACTAATCAAGACTACATTTTAGTAGCAGCAGTGGAAATAATTGAATTAAGACAGTGAAATCTCTAGATGCTCTGAGATGTATTTTAGAGTTTTTTTAACAACATTTTATCCAATGAAATCCGGAATGAAAACCATGATTAAGGAAAGAAATTCAGTAATACTCTTCAAATTTGCTTTTTTTTCCCTTTATCCTTTCAACACATCCTAGCTAACCAAGACTACCCTGTACTAACTAAATTAAGCTGGGGTCAGGGCTATGGTAGGCACCCAGAAGCCACAGGGTTATTATAGTGTTTTTTCCAACCTTTTGATACGCTGATGGCCTGAACAAAAATCATACATATGGAAAAGAAATTCAATCCTGATTTATTTCAAGGAAGAAATCAGTTGTATCCAAGTTTTAATGGTCAAAACTGACCAAACACCATTTCACAATAAACTAAGAAGGCAAATGTTTGTGAAGATACATAAATCATATCTGAGACTAGTACCTGCTCCCCTAACCCTAACCTCAAAATAGGTAGTCACTTTGTGTATCCCCCTCTTCTGTTAAATTGGGATTAGAATTAAGGAATAAATGCCCACAGTCGTATTTCAAGCTGCTGCTATCACTTGTACTTCTCTTGTTGGACATACAACATGCCTCCCCACCCCTTACCCCCCAAAATGCCTACTTTCTGTGTATCCTACTGATGTCAGACTGGGACAAAACTGAAAAAAAAAAATAGAATAAAACATATTTTCTGTCAGACATATATAAACATTATGCTTATTTAGTGCCCCCGAAAGACAGCCACCTGCATGTGTATTAGATTTTTCATAATGAGGAAAATGAAAATAAATATGGTTTACTGTAATATTACTAACTTGTTACTTCAGTATAGAGTACAGGGCTCCTACACAAGCTATAGTGACCCTCCATGCATCCCTCTGACATTTGTGAGGAAAGTTAAAGAAATAATGGCAACACTCCTTCAGTGCAACACAAGATATGACCTCTGAGGTCTGGGAGGGATGAAGAAATAATAACATCATCCGCAGCACCTCAGAAAAGTACAAAGACCTTCTAGCAAGGCTGGTTTTAGACTGTGTGGGTTTCATGGCAGAAGTAATTACTAAGCCCATGTCAAATTCCACTTATACAGCCTTACTATCTAGGGGCCCCCAGCCTCCCGAAGTTCTGAAGGTCAGAGTGTTCTGTAAAGTATTTTTATCCCTTATTTTTTGTGAGATGACTGTTAAAGGGCCTATGCAAGCCTAGCCAAACGAGTTCCCTGGCTTTCGCCACCCAAGAAAATTATTTTTCTGTGCCCCTGTCAAGCAGAGTCACAGCAGTGATTCCCGTGGTGAATTTCCTATTACCCATCCAATTGTCAAGATTTCTCTTAAAGAGGGCTAATGAGGAGCTTTGCTTGACATGAAAGGGCAGCCTGTTCCAGATCAGGGGAAGTCTCTGGGACAGGAATCTATCCCTCCAGCAAGTTCTGTTTATTGTGGTGACAAGGCTTAGGTCCCTGGGGCATGTGGGTCAGAGAGATTGGGATTACTTTAAGTGTAGCATGTCCATCAGGTCTGGGTTAGACATAGCTTTGTACATTAGGCAGAGGTCGCCTCAGAGTAGACAATATGCAATGGAGTAGAGCTGGAGTTTGTTGAGACGGTTGGCATATGGCATTTGTTTGAGGCTGGTAATCCTCTTAGTGAGGTATTTCTGTGGCCTTTCCAGCTTTTGCGGATGTCTTGCAAGGTACATGCCAAATGGGGTGTTGTACTCTATGATGGGTCTAATAAGGGATTAGTAGAGAGGAATGATGACCTCTCTTTTTCTGCAGGAGAACCCCTTTGTGATGAGGTGTGCCACGTAGAAGGATTTCCTGACTACTGTGGCAACATGATTTTCAAAGGAGAGACTACTATCAACCTGTGTCCCAAGGTCTCTTATCACACTTTCGGTGTTTAGTAGGCTACCACCTATGTGGTAGTTCATAGGTACGGTATTTTTCCCAAAGAGGATGACAATGCACTTCTTGGCATTGAGCTTTAGGCCATGACTTTGACACCAAGCATCAGTCTCAGTGAGGCCTCTTTGTAGAATGTCCACATCCTTAGGTGAATCAATTATGGCTCCTAGTTTTCAGTCATCTGTGAATTTCATTAGCCAGAGACCAGCTGTATTTGCCTGGACTTCAGAGAAGTAGATACCGAACAGGAGAGCACGCAGGACCAAACCCTGTGTTACTCCTCTTATCACTGGTCTGAAGTTGGATTTGGAATCGGCTACTTTCACTGTGTGGGTTCTGTCAGTGAGCCAGTTGACCACCCATCTTGTGACATAAAGATTTATGCTTAGTCCAGTGAGTTTATCCATAGTACCAGAGTGGGGAATGGTGTCAAAAGCCTTGGCAACATCAAGATAGGCAGTGTGCACTACCTTACCCTCGTCTACGGCTCTAGTGACTGCTTTGAAGAAGTCAATCAGGTTTAGGAGGCATGATCTACCTTTTATAAACCCAAACTGAGTGGGGTCCAGAGTTTAGAGGTTACCTATGTCTTTGTTTATAAGCTCTAGGATGATGTGTTACATGGCCTTGCAAACCAGGCTCTTCAGACTAATGGGGCAGTAGTTTCCAGGGTCTGTGGTGGCACCCCCTTTCTGGAGTGGGATAACTGGCACTGTGTGCCACTCCTTAGGCACAAAGCCTGAAGTGAGGCTATGGTTGAACATGGTACTTAGGTGGAGTGCCAGTTCATTCTGTAGTTCATGCAGAATGCAGCCTGGGATGTTGTCCGGTCCCACAGATGCTGTGTTCTTGGCTTTGAAGAGTGCGGTCTTCACCTATGCGGCTATGATTTCAGGGGGTTTGCAATCATCCGGTATGGGGATGGGTGCTTTGGGGGATGAGGGAGGTGAAATTAGCATTGAACCTGTCTGCCAGGATGTTGGCAATATCAGTGGGTTTGGTAAATGCAGTGCATTATGCTGTAGTTCAGAGCAGATCTGTGTATTGCCATTGAGATTCTTGACATAGCTGTAGAAGGCTTTGTGCTTGTCTTTAAAATTCAAGGTGATTTTATTTTCATAACTAGCTTAGGAGGATTTTATGAGGGATCTCAGCTTCTTGCTGAGGCTGACCAGGGAGTTCCTGCAGGCATAGGATTTTACTATTTTCTGCAACAGTTTCTTTCTTCTGTTGTAGAACTTGTTTATGGCAGGGGACCACCAGATTGGCATCCTTTTTCTGGAGGATAGTGTCTTGTTTCTGCTGGGGATGGCACGGTCCATGCACTCGTGTATGTACTTATACAGTGCATTTGTATATGATTCAGCTGTCTTGCCACTATTTTCCATCTGTGTGGGTGTAATGAAGTTTGCCACGTCTGACTTAAGAAGCATGAAGTTGGCTTTTGAGAAGTTTTTTTACGGTGGTTTCCTTAATGGGGAGGGGGTGCTGGGATATGTATGTCTAGGGTGATTAGCTTGTGGTCGGACCTGAACAGTGAGGAGTTGACCTCTGGTGTGGAGCATCTATTACTCATATTGGTAATGACCAGGTCCAGGATGTTGCTACCTCTGGTAGAGGTATGGACAAGTTGGTCCAGGGCGTTGGAATTGATAAATTCCAGAAAACGTTGGGCAAATGAGTTAGTACATGAGTAGTTTTCCCAGTTGATGGAGGGGTAGTTGAAATCCCCCAAAATTAGGGCATTGGGCTGTATCTTAATATTATCCAGTATATCGAGAAACATGGAGTGGGTGTCCTGGGGCATGGCGGGGGATCTGTAACACACTACAACCTGAATTGCAGTCTTGCCCAGTGTTAATTGTACTTGGATAATTTCGGAGGCATTATGTTGAGCAACTAGCCTGAAGGTGTGGGTATCCTTTATGAATATGGACATGCCTCCTCCTTTAGTATTTCAGTCCGGGTTGGGTGGCTGAAAGGTGTGGTAAGAATTGTAGCCTGGTATTGCAGGGGTGCTCTCTGGAGCCTTAAACCAGGTCTCTGTCACTGCACAGATGTCAATGTTCTCCATCTTATGGAGAGCCTCGAGTGTGTGCATTGAGGTTTAGACTTCTAGCATTAAGTAGGATTACCCTTAGATTTTGCTTGTTTATGTCTACTATGGTGGTGTGTTTGACGTTTGAGTCTTGCCTAAAAAAGGCACTATAGGAGCAGCAAAAGCCTTAGCCAGTATCCGGAATCCCAGCTGTGACAGGTGCAGGCCATCTCTGACAAAACATCGTGGCCTGTCGATCATGTCATCCCAGGCAGACAGATACTGGATCACTTGGAATGACACCAGACTCTTACCCAATTGTTGAAGTCAATCATTTTGTCCTTGTACTGTGGGATCATTCTGGGTGATGGCAGGATGCTACTCAGGGCTAGTGTCATACCTGGTTGGGCTATATGGTCAGAGAGCTCCTCCATGTCTCTTTTCATGTAGTCCAGGGAGGTACGTCTCAGGTCATTCACTCCAACATAGACAATAACAGAGTCATACTTTTACTTATTGTGGAGTGACCTGAGTGCGTGCATTATATGGTAGATCCTGGAACCTGCCAGGCAGCTGACAGCAAATATATAAAATAATTTTATCAGGCAAAAAATTAAGACAATGCAGAACTCAGAAAAGTTAAAGTGCCAATGAATATACTTATCAGATTGTTTGAAAAGCACTCCAGTCAGAACACAAGGAGATTCTAAAAGTGTATGCAGAAATTTACAAATAGGGACTATTTTTAAATCAGCAAACTTGAAACAATCAGATAACACAAAACCTGTTAGACCAGTTTTATAAACTTTAACACCTCCACAGGAATGGGGGGGGGGGGGATCAGTTTCAGGACAGATGAGAAAACAGCAAACAAAGTCAGCAAATATATAAAAAAAATTCCATCAGGCAAAAAATTAAGACAATGCAGAACTCTGAAAAGTTAAAATGCCAAGAAATATACTTCTCAGATTGTTTGAGAAGCACTCCAGTCAGAACACAAGGAGATTCTTACAGTGTATGCAGGAATTTACAAATAGGGACTATTTTTAAATCAGCAAGCATTGAAACAATCAGATAACACAAAAGCTGTTAGACCAGTTTTATAAACTTTAACACCACCACAGGAATGGGGGGGGGGGGACTAGTTTCAGAATAGACGAGAAAACAGCAAACAAAGTCAGCAAATATATAAAATAATTCCGTCAGGCAAAAAAAATAAGACAATACAGAACTCTGAAAAATTAAAGTACCAAGTAATATACTTCTCATATTGTTTGAGAAGCACTCCAGTCAGAACACAAGGAGATTCTAAGAGTGTATGCAGGAATTTACAAATAGGGACTATTTTTAAATCAGCAAGCCTTGAAACAATCAGATAACACAAAACCTGTTAGACCAGTTTTATAAACTTTAACACCACCCAGGGATGGGGAGGGGGGGTGGACCAGTTTCAGAATAGATGAGAAAACAGCAAACAAAGTCAGCAAATATATAAAATAATTCCGTCAGGCAAAAAATTTAGACAATACAGAACTCTGAAAAGTTAAAGTGCCAAGGAATATACTTATCAGATTTTTTGAGAAGCACTCCAGTCAGAACACAAGAAGATTCTTAGAGAGTATGCAGGAATTTACAAATAGGGACTATTTTTAAATCATCAAGCCTTGAAATAATCAGATAACAAAAAAGCTGTTAGACCAGATTTATAAACTTTAACACCACCACAGGAATGTGTGGGGGGGGGGGCAGTTTCAGAACAGATGAGAAAACAGCAAACAAAGTCAGCAAATATATAAAATAATTCCATCAGGCAAAAAAATTAAGACAATGCAGAACTCTGAAAAATTAAAGTACCAAGTAATATACTTCTCAGATTGTTTGAGAAGCACTCCAGTCCGAACACAAGGAGATTCTGAGACTATATGCAGGAAATTACAAATAGGGACCATTTTTAAATCAGCAACCTTTGAAACAATCAGATAATACAAAAGCTGTTGTTAGACCAGTTTTATAAACTTTAACACCACCACAGGAATGGGGGGGGGGGGCAGTTTCAGAACAGATGAGAAAACAGCAAACAAAGTCAGCAAATAAACTCCGTCAGGCAAAAAAATTAAGACAATGCAGAACTCTGAAACATTAAAGTGTCAAGGAATATACTTATCAGATTGTTTGAGAAGCACTCCAGTCAGAACACAAAGAGATTCTAATAGTGTATTTCACTTTTGTTCCAAACAATTGCCACACTTTAAAATATTACATGTTGCTTCACATAATTGCGTTAGTTCTGGAAGACTAAAATAATAATCAAACAGTAGCAGGCAACAAGCCATTTTCTTTCACAGAAGATAGCCATAGTGATTTTACCTACTCTATTGGGTCCTACTTCTAAGCTCGAAGTTTCCAAACTTCGAACTTCAAATGGCTGAGACCAGAAGACTGAAGTTTTGAAGCTTTGAAAACAAAATAAAAAAATAAATAAAAGCAAAATTTTTTTTTTACATTTTTGCAGGGGGGCAAGCCCACCTGAACCTCCCACACCTCCTGCCAAATAAATGTACAAACTCAGAGATTGCAATTACAGTGCGGAAAACAGTTAATATCCTGTTCCGAGCTGTACGGCGATCTCCATTCAAAACGTTCACAGTTTCAAAACTTCAGTCTTCTGGTCTCAGCTGTTTGAAGTTCGAAGTTCTAAGTTTTGAAACTTCAAGCTTCAGAAGGGGATCCCTCTGTGGATATTGGGTGTCCAGTTAAGTAGTCTACACCTTGCTACTTACAAATGCACACTAGTTCTACTTAGCCAGGTATTGACTGTTTAAACTGAGCAAATGACAAAAGGGTCAACTACTTTCATTCAGCCAACTCCAATCCCCACCCAGCAGTTACAGCCATGATGTCTGATCCATCCATCCATCCTCAACCCCTTTTCCCATTTTGCACATGGGGTTGGGGTGTCACTTCAGCAGTGACAATCATCTTGAACCAAAGTTTTACACCGCCAGGTGGATAGGCCTGCCATGGTGGTTCATTTGTACACCCACTCACACACACACTCTCACCTACCCCCAATTTAGTGTCCAATCCACCAATCTTTGGAATGTGGGAGGAAACCAGAGCACCCAGAGGAAACCCATGCCACTGCATGGAGGACATATAGACTCCACACATTAGGCACTCCAGTCACGATATCCGATGGATATGCAATATTATTTCTCCTATACAGTACAAACAAATGGCCACACATTAAAGTATTCCAGTCCAAGGTGCTCCACACAAATCACGAAGCAAGACTAATGTTGCCAAGAATATTTGGTGATCCCTGCCATCATCATTGTAAAACTCATTATTACAATCATCTCATTATGCCATTCCTCTCATTTCAAATGTCCACACAAATCACAGAGCTGCAATTGTTGCCCAAAATATTTGGTCAATCATTGTCAGCATTATTATAAATATATTAACAGCTCTTCTGTCACCAACACCATCCTTCTCCTTTCTGTGCAGAATTCTGCAAAATGTCCCTGTCTCTGTCCCTTGTATTTTGCTTGTTGTACAAATAAAAGAAAAAAAGAACTCTTTCAGGTACCTTCATGCTTACATTTGAACTTTGCAATGTCTGTACTCCTATGACCACACAAAGTTTAAGGTGGATGTAACGTGATCCAGACAACTGGAGCACTCGCAGTGTCCTGGGTGCATTTTTTTCTTTGCAGGGGTGCTTTATTTATTTATTTTTTAAGGTAAAGAAGTATTGCTCTAAAAAAAATAAATAAAGGGGAAAGAGTATCCCTTCTAGCATGGCATCCTAGGCAGTTGCTTAATTCATCTTTGCATTAGGACAGCCCTCTGTATAAGGGATGGGGTATATTTGGTTACATTCCTTGGAATTTTAACCTCTATTTTATGGGGTTTTTTTTCTAAACACTAACTTGCCAACAAGTCTGAAGACGTTGTAGTTAAGCAGTATGTCACTTCTGTACCAATGTAAATGTGCTTTATGCCTCGGTGTATGATTAAACTGGTTGCAGTTACATGTGTTTATGTTACTCTGCTCCTTATAATGAATCAGCTTTAGTAGATTATGTATGATAGTTCTAATAGTTCAGTTCTACTATGAAACACCAACTTTCTGAAAGATGAAATTACTAAAAATGCCCAAAATACACAGGGGTGAAACATCATTTTTAGTTGTTTTTGGGCAAGACCCCCACATATTCCAAACTTATATATATATATATATATATATATATATATATATATATATATATATATATATATATATATATATATACATACCAACTCCATGGTTGCATCAACTCGAAGAAGGGAGAGCTCTCCCCAAAGATCTAATCTCTGCTAGAGGACACTTATAAATTGCACCAGCAATGATTTCCTATGGGAAAACGCATTCAGCATTCTGCCATTCATCTTGTTTTTTTACTGCAATACTGACGCTCAAGTAATTTCATCCTGAACAGGGAAGCCTAATAATTTATGTTATACTTTGACAGCTTTGAATAGGTATATGGGCACATTTTTTCAACTTCCCTGATACTGGATGCATTTTGATGAACTGAAGAAAAGAATGTGGAATAAGGTATTACTGATATAGCAAAATAGTAAATATTTTCTGTTTTATTACCCTTGCTAACAATATACATATATCTGAAAGGTCTCTAGGTCAGTTTAATGAATCACTTGTCACTGAATTTCATTTGTCCAAACATACTATATCAAAACCAGAATTATTATTTGATTCATAATGCTGTACACAAAGGACCAAAAAGGAAAACTGTCAAAAGAGTAATTCAAATAACATCATAATCAAAATTCCTTTCAATGCTCTATTCATTGCATTAGTGTATAGGTAATTTTGTATATCCTTACAGTCTATCTAAATACCAGAGAGAGTAAAATATGACAAGCAAGCTGCTAATTTATAGACACAGTAAGCACTATTAATAAGACAAACTACTGAGCACCTACATTACTTATTCTGAGATGTTATAGGAGCCCCCTTGCTTCCCCCATGTGGGAGGCTGCATCTCAACATCCCAGTATGTAATCATACAAAATTCAAGGACATGTAGTGCAAGAGAAGGGGCAAAATGTCATAGCTGCCCTTTGTCCAAGGTGACGCAACCTTGGTGATGTCATATACAAGAGTGGGGAGAGAACGCAGAGACATTTGCTCCCCTGTTAATACTTTACTAGTATATATTTTTCTATTACTAGGTTGCCTGACTTTCTTTGTAGGATTTTTTGTCACAACACATTTTGAGTTGTAAAATAAATGTTATTTAATACTTTAATCATTTGTCCTTCTTTCTAACTTTTACATTTCTTGAACATTTTGGTGTCTGATTTGACTGCATTAAAAACTTCAGGTGTAAGTATTGTTGTCATTCAACTATTTTTATTATGCTACGTATCAGTGACTTTAACCATACCAGTTCATTTCTTTGTAAGTTCTACTACATAAGTTCTGCCATTATAAATCTTAATGCATCAACCTGTAGGCTTTCCATCTGTACATTTTAATGTAAAATGAGCTACTGTGCAGTTTTATAGTATGTGCGGTATTGCTTACAGATAACGACATTTAGCAGAATGGTATGTATCTGTGTGATTTTCTCTAATTGATCTCTTCTGGTTAGATTAACTACAATCTTATGATAAACATGTAAATAATGGCCCCAATACCAAAAGACTTTTTCTCAGTGTAAGTGACCACTTACACTGAAAGCAGGTGATTTAGAATCTGGCCCAGAGTAAGTCACTGTAAGTGTAAACACTGAGAACAGGTCGGTCAGAATCAAGGCAGACTTACTCTGAGAGCAACTGTTTTAGAATCTGGCCCAACATGTTTCACCCAGTAGTTACAACAGTAGAAGCTTTTCTATTAATATACAACAAAAAAACAGGCTTAAATAGTGGGAAGTATACTTGCTGTGTTCGATTCAAGTCAGTCACAGGAGGTAACCAAATGTTCCACAAAAAGAAACGAAGCTGTAACCTATAAACAGCTTAACTTTGCGAATTCTTAGTCCAATAAAATAGAGTCAAAATCACCATGGAGTGTTCATTCGAACCTACTCATCCACTGGGCAATAGCTTGTAGAAAAAACACGCAACCAGCATGTAAAAATAAATCCAAGCGTCCAGTAGAAACCACGTTTATTAAAGTAATTAAAACACAGGGCTAGCGCTTTCAACGAATCTTCATCAGGCCACTAACAAACAAACATACTAGCATCCCTTTTATAGCAAAATGCTAAAGTCAACTACTGATGTCACATCCTGTTTAGACATGCTGAAGTCAACTCTGATGTCACATCCTGTTATACGTAAAATATTTAAACTGACATCACTTTTGTAGTAAAACGCTTCAAACAACTCTGATGCCACATCCTACTAAATATAAAATATTATATAATATATTTTAAAATGTTTTAAATTATTTAAATATTTAAAATATTTAAAATATGTATGCAGACATTTTGTAAACAGTTTACAATACAGATGTTCTAAAATAACATTTCACCCTACTTTAACTGCTGCTGCATGTAACATTCAAAATGTTTTAAAATATTTTAAATATCTATGTAACCATCTCATAGACAGTATGCAGCAAATAAAGTGTTTCACAATTACATACTATCTTCCTATGAATACTGCTACTTATATGCATACTAGTAACAAAAATGGCACGCATGTTTAGTGTTTAATAATGAGCGATATAATCCCATTTGAAACACTTGTATGTATAAATGCATGCTCAAAATAGGGATCAAATTAATAAAGATATTAATATCTACACATGAGCTATTTAGCATAATTATAAATGCACAAAAATAATCATTCAAAAGACTACATCTAAAACTTGTACAGCGTGTGCTTCTAAATATCATAATATCTGTGACAGCATAAATCATTCTAAACAGATATGTGCACACGCAAAGATGTTAATAACAGCAATAGTGTAAACATAAAAATGTATTTGAGACTAAATGTGCAAATCAGGTGAGATGTGTGCTGGATGAAAGAGGAACACATGGTATGCTAAATAGCTTATGTGTAGATATTAATATCTTTATTAATTTGATCCCTATTTTAAGCATGCATTTATACATACAAGTGTTTCAAATGGGATTATATCGCTCATTATTAAACACTAAACATGCGTGCCATTTTTGTTACTAGTATGCATATAAGTAGCAGTATTCATAGGAAGATAGTATGTAATTGTGAAACACTTTATTTGCTGCATACTGTCTATGAGATGGTTACATAGATATTTAAAATATTTTAAAACATTTTGAATGTTACATGCAGCAGCAGTTAAAGTAGGGTGAAATGTTATTTTAGAACATCTCTATTGTAAACTGTTTACAAAATGTCTGCATACATATTTTAAATATTTAAATAATTTAAAACATTTTAAAATATATTATATAATATTTTATATTTAGTAGGATGTGGCATCAGAGTTGTTTGAAGCGTTTTACTACAAAAGTGATGTCAGTTTAAATATTTTATGTATAACAGGATGTGACATCAGAGTTGACTTCAGCATGTCTAAACAGGATGTGACATCAGTAGTTGACTTTAGCATTTTGCTATAAAAGGGATGCTAGTATGTTTGTTTGTTAGTGGCCTGATGAAGATTCGTTGAAAGCGCTAGCCCTGTGTTTTAATTGCTTTAATAAATGTGGTTTCTACTGGACGCTTGGATTTATTTTTACATGCTGGTTGCGTGTTTTTTCTACAAGCTATTGCCCAGTGGATGAGTAGGTTCGAATGAACACTCCATGGTGATTTTGACTCTTTTTTATTGGACTAAGAATTCGCAAAGTTAAGCTGTTTATAGGTTACAGCTTCGTTTCTTTTTGTGGAACATTTGGTTACCTCCTGTGACTGACTTGAATCGAACACAGCAAGTATACTTCCCACTATTTAAGCCTGTTTTTTTGTTGTATTTTATAAGTCTTGTTTATTATCAGGCGAACAGAGTGCAGTGAGCATTATTTTTTGCTTTTAAACTACGTGACTTTTCTATTAATATGACTTTCATAGGAAAATGTGTACAGTTACGGATTCCTCTCCTCCATTGTAAATGACTGAGAACACAACAGCTTTATAGCCCACCTGACATAGTTCTCACACAAGACTGAAGAAAGGGAAAACTTCCCGAAACTTGATCCCATTGTACTTACATATCAACCATATTACTTAACTAAAATGTTGTGCTCAGGCAGTTATATCAAGATTTACTGGTTATTGAAAACATGGAAGGTAAGCAGCTGGTGTAATCCGAGTAGTGGTCTGTGCCTTACTTCCTTTGTGGAACAATGGAAAGCAGAACCTTTACAAAAAAATAAATAAATATATATATATATATATATATATATATATATATATATATATATATATATATATATATATATCTATAGTAGCACAACATAAACCCTGTTGACTACAGCTTAATTTAAAGTTTTTGTTTTATATAATATATAAACCTAAGGCTTATTATTGTGCTAAAAGTAACATAAAAACTATATTGCTGGCTTGATCATACAGGGTCACTTTAAATATCTGTAACACAAAGGATAACGTGCACAAGTATCACACTGTCAGATGTAGGGAAGGCAAGAAGTCTGGGGACAGTCAGTCATGAAGACTGTTACATGTCTCTGCTGATCATGGCTGAACTGTTCATAGAGACTAAGAACCTGATTTGACTTGTAAGGAGAACTGTCTAACACAGTGGAGTGAAATACTTTTGCTACCATACAGTGCTATTATATGATTATGGTTCATTAGACCGAATGCTCATTTCATTAAAAACAAAACAAAACAAACAAAAAAAATTTAATTTCCTCTAAACCACAAAACACTGAACACTCAAAATATTGAATCAAAATATATTAAAAAACTCACTCTAGCCAAAAATACCCAATATCATTCACCCCAAATATAAAACTTGGATGAAGTGTTGCCTGGGTAGTGGTACTATTAAGAAAAGGGTCTCTAGTAACTGGGTCTATATTAGAACATCGACTTTTTAAAACGTTGAATGTTCTAATATTGACCCCTATTCAGTGAACGCTGATAACATCAAACATGCAGAACAGCGTTCCGACACACATACACACAACACAAACACACCAAACAAACAGCAATCCACACATATACACCTAAAATCCTACATCTAACCCTACACTAAACTGTATACACACCACTAGTTATCCACTTACCTTAACCCAAACCCTAACCCTAAGTTCCGTCACTATCGCACACTTACCTCACCCGCGCCCTAACCCTAACTCACCTACCCCACCCTAACCCTCACGTCCACACACTCGCACACTTACCTGACCTGCGCCCTAACCCTAACTCACCTACCCCGCGCCCTAACCCTCACGTCCACACAATTGCACACTTACCTGATCCCGACCCGTAACTTTCCACCACAGTGCTAAACATAGTGAAGCCACAGGAATGGCCAACCAAATTCCTTCCCTAGGAAGAAATTTGGTGTTCCGCAGCTTCGCTATTTTCAGTGTTTGCTGAATAGGAGTCGATATTAGAACATTCAAAGTTGTGAAACTTCGATGTTCTAATATAGACCCTTAATAACTATCCAGAGTTAGGGTTAGCATACATGTGTAATTTGGGCGAAGCCCCCCTGCACCACTTTACTCATGTGTACTAACCCTAACCCTGCCATTAACCCTAACCCTACACATTATGTTACTAAAAATCCTTTCCCTGACAGTACCACTACAAAAGACAAAAGGTCACAGAGCACCCATACACCACCACCACACATGCAAAATAGTAAAACTATCACCTTACCTAACCCTTACCCTAACCCTAAAATCCATGATGTCTGTCACACATACACCACCGACTATATCCTCTTGAGTCAAATATTCAGTTTTATAAACCTGTCAACAAACGCTATAAAAATAAACTTTCAGCATTTGAGCATTCAGTGAAATCAGCTTTTGACATTTTTGAGCATTCACTGTTTTTCACCATCAAAAAAAAAGCTTTTCAGCCAAATGTGGTTTCAACATTTTTAACTGCAACCTAGAGAGAGAGAGATAGAGAGAGAGAGAGAGAAGTGTTCCATACATTAAAAAGTACGAGAAATATATTTATTTTAGGTCAGTCTACACTGTTGAAATTAATATTTTCAGTGTTTTGCTCGAATTAAACCTTTTATAGAATTTCTATGGGATATCAAATTATCAGATGTTAAGAAAAAATTCAGTTCTTTAAAGCAATACCACCTGAGTGGTTTAGAAACTGGTAGGGTATCTGTTTTGCAGTCTTTTGTCTGTCTCTCACCACACAAAAAAATCTTGTAGCTTCCATGACTGTATGTATTTGTGCTGAGTCATAACTATTTTTCAATGATCTGTCTGAAGTGTTTATTTGCAATATGTTTCCTCCCATTTTAGCTTAAGAATAAAGTGTAATGGCAGATTTGTTTCTTGACCTCATTACTGGTTTGTGTATGTTTTTGATGCTAATGTTGCATTCGGTTCAGTAATTAAGCTATTTTCTGCATAATGTATGCAGTAAATGAATTGTAACTCATTTTCTGACTGGCACTCACCAGCAGGTGATCCACTGTGCTCTGAATCAGCAAACAATGCAAATTTACTTAACTAGGACACAATTCGTGTTACTTAATGCATAATGTAGTTTAGAACTACAGCTTTATTAAACTTTGCGTGGTTTGAATGAACAGTATTCAGTATATGAGAAAACTTACATATAGATCATTTTCCCCAAACTGAGAGCTTGGTGGTCTTTTATAAAGCTGAAGTTAATAACACAGAACGCTTCTAAGATTATGTCCCATCTTTCCATCTGCTAATAATCATATACAGTTTAGTATTTAATATTAACATATTCACTGATTATATTTTCCACTTAACACAATCAGTTTCCGCTTTTATGTCTACAACTATTCTAGGATATGTCAATAAAACGCTAAGAAACGCAAGGTTAATAGAAAATGTTACAGTGATATACCAGTCTAGAATTTTTACTATTAGAATATCTTTTCTTACATCATTTATGGAAGTATAAAAGTCAAGGCATTTTTCTATATTTTATGTAATCCTAATGAAATTATTTCAGATAGATTAGAAGGTGCACTCCTCTTTCTGTCACACATGGGTTTCATTTTGTTTTTTGATATTTCATGTAATTCACCGTACGTGGCACATCCCCATGAAAATTTACGAAGCTCTGAAGCAAGTTCTTTCTTTTAATTTGATTTAAGCATTGTGTATTATGTTATAGGGAAATGTTTTTTGCAGCTGTCGTCATTGTGCATTGTTAACTATTTGTGTATCAAGCAATGTTGCATATATTTAAAGTGTTTATTTACTGCTGTGTAAACTTGATGCAGTGTTGTTTTGTCCTGGGAAAGGCTGGCACAAGTTTACTAGCTATGCCACCTTCTGCCCAGACTAAAAGGTAGTTATCACTGCCACCAACCAGCTCTTTTATCAGCTACTATAAGGCCCTTACAAAGGGTGACCAATTCTACTGTGTAATGTCACTATTATCCAAATGGTAAGTGTGACTAAGACTAAGGTTGTTTAGGAGTAGCCTATACAGTGTCACCAAATACATATCCAAGTACTCTAAGTGCTTAAATATCTCTAAACAAACCAGTCACAATTAAAAGGTATACATATATTTAATAAATAATAAAAGAGCAAGACAATACTCAATAACTCAACACAGTGACTACAGAGTTCAGAATCACACAAAATATTTTAAAACAACATTGCAGGACAGTCTCACATAAATACAGAAAACATCTAAACTAATCTTTACTATATTCCTATATATATCTAAAATAAATTACTTTTCCCTAGTTACTTGCTATTAGCAAGGCAGAAGTGCTGAAGATGAATGTTTTCAAGTCCAAAGACAAATACAAAATGCAAAGTCTGTCTCTCTGAGATAGTTCCTAAATTAATAATACACACTACTGCTGGGTTAGCTGGGATGGCATCACTCTTTATCACCTGCCTTCAGTTCCCAGGCTAACAGAAACCTAAAATCTAACATCTTGCTGTGAGAAATACCTATCTCTCAGATATGCAGCTACTAAGAAGTCAAAGAGCAATAAAAACAGTTTACATTTGAAACCTAGTAATTATTTCTGTTTCAAGACAATAGGAAAAACTTCTAGCTCTAGACATCCTGTCTCCCTACTGCACTAACCAAGCTCCCATAGCACATCCTAAAACACTTTTCATCCCATTTTCTTGAAGCTTTGCAAGTTAACTCTGTATGTTCCAGCTTCTACCATTAAAATGTACATTTGCACAGGCATGTAGTTTGCATTCATTTCTGTTCTTTCCCAGTAGGGTACACTGTGGTTACATTCTTGAAGGTCAGTACATAACATACAATTCTCTTACATTTGTAAGACAAGCATATGAATCATATCACTATTCACAAATGACATATGATTATTTACAAAATTCCAGACAGCTGGGCTGGCAGTGTCACATCTCTATACAAATCATATTAATATTTTCAAGTGACATACCGTTATTTACAAAATTCCAGATAGCTGGACTGGCAGTATTTCCCTGGTGTCACACCTCCTAAAACTTTAGGTGACTGCCTGGTGTTTATAGGTTCATAGATATATACTAGGCTAATGACCACCAGGGCCTTTATAAGCCTAGCCATTCAATCCAGCCCAGTTGTGTCCCTATGTATCATGGGTATTTATTAGGAGGGGGTATGTTAGTTAGGAAGTTTCTAGAGGTTATATGGAGGCATATGTTAGTTTGGACATTACTGTCTGCCTCTGAATGTCAGAGACATGGGGCCAGACCTGGAGTGAATTTTTGATTCCCCATTCATTGGTCAAGGTTACACTTAAATAGGATTAGGGATAAACTTCTGAAAATGGAAAAATGATTCCCAACTGGACATGAGTAGATGTTATACTGTAACAGGCAGATCCACTCAATTACATTATCTCATTGATAGAGGCCACCATATCTGAGGGATAGAATGGAATGATTAACACAATGGACTGTATTCTTATCAGTAAGTCCAACAAAGACATAATGCAGAAAGAAAAATTTTGGAATTATGTCCACAGGACTTGCCTCAGTTAGCTGTCACAGTCCAATGGGATGCCACTGACAATGTAATGGATGCAGTTACCATTACTGAAAAGGACTAAATCCATGTTTTTGTTTCTTATTTCACTCAGCCAGCTCGTTGATAGACCAGTATGTTCATACCTCTCAACTGTCCAGATTTTCACAGAAGGTTCATATTTTTGCCTCATACTTTTGGCCTGCTCTTCATACAATTTGTGATTTTATGGCAAATCATTGAGGGTTGTATAAGCTTATTTGGACGATGCAGTGGTACAGTGGTAGCATTGTTGCCTCACAGCAAGAGGTTCTCCGGTTTGATTCTCGGCTGGGGTGCCTTCTGTGCAGAGTCTACATGCCCTCCCTGCATTCATGTGGGCTTCCTCCAGGTGCCCTGGTTTCCTCCCATGTTACAAAGACATGCAGCTGGAGCATTTCTCCATGGGTCTCTACTGAAAATTGTCTTCGTTCCAAGTCAGACTTTCCTGGTTAACAAATGTTCAATCAATAAATAAATAAAATAAAATAATGATAGATATTTGTGTTTCAGGTTCATATCCTTCAGAAAATGCATGCTAATGCAAAACACATTATTCTACCAGCTTTTATGTTTATAGGAGCAATAATTAAAGCATTAAAACAGATTTCTTGTGCTTAGAGGTTGAGAGGAATGAAATGGTATGAGCCACCCCCCCCCCAATCACCCCATCAGATGAAGCACTGTCCTGAAGTGGCAAGCCTGCTTTACATCTTAGAAGTTGAGCTTTAAGTCAAATTCATTATAGTGCATAACAACTAAGCACTTTGCACTAAAACAACAGCATAACAGTATCAGAATCAATAGTTCAAATGTTAATTTTATATTATTGTTCTGGACATTGTAGATGAATTGGTCGTCCCACAAATCACCTGCAGGTTTGCATGCTATGAGTAAATGCAATTCTTGGAATAGGCCATTGTTCTGTCCAAGACTAGCTTCCTTGTCCTGTATCCATTAACTGCTAAGATAGGCATCAAACTCCCTTATAACCATGTGGAGGATAAAGCAGGTATCAGAAAATAAATTGCTGAATGTTAAAGCTACAAAATCACATAGTTTACATTCACATGACGAGAAGTGCAGTATGTTGCAATTGCCAACACCCAGCCTAAATGAGTATATCGAAAAGCCTGCTGTGTAGTTCTACTCCTCCCATGATAACTTGATGCAGTGTTGTTTGTGTAGCATCAATACATTCATATAATATTGCTCTTTGCTAGAATTGAACAGCCAGCTATGCAAGTCTACCAACTAATGACATGTGCAGGACTCACATGCACTACAGAGGAGTTAGATTTCAAATGAATGTGATTAATAAGCATCCTGTTACCTACTTTCATTATAACATGAAAGGCAAAAAATAAATAAATACAGCTCCCTCCCCAGAGGTATACATTAAGGGTCTCCAGCTTCATCACACAGATCTTTTCTGCCTAGCCCTTGACTACTTCTACAAATTGTGGGCATATAATCTATAAACATCTGCATTTTCTTGTTGGGATCTTAAATCCTTCTGTCCATAACCTTTTTTTCCCCATTTTTCCACATAGGGTTGGGATGTCACTTTACCAGGGCCAAAATTCACACCGACAGGTATAAGCAGATCAAGCGTAAGAGATGCAAGGTTAATAGAAAACGTAGTAATATAGCAGCCTAGAACAGTTGCTATTAGGTTATCTTTTCTTGCATCATTTATGGGATGTGTAAAAGTCAAGGCACTTTCTGTATTTTATATATTCCTAATGAAATTCTTTTAGCTAGATTAGAAGGTGCACTCATCTCTCTGTCACATGTGGGCTTCATTTTGTTTCTTGATATTTTATGCAACTCATCCCAGGAGGTGCATTTCTGAGTGCTCTTACAACTTGTTCGATATCATAAATTTCCCACTAAGGCATGGATTTTAACTTTATACTGAAAGACATATGGCAATCAGAAGATAAAATTAAAACTCAGATAAAGGGTAAAAGTTGCAAAATGTACAAAGCTTCTTTCTTATTATCCTTTCATACATACGTTATACACTTGGATTACATTCTTAATTTTGGCTATGAACAAAGTTACACTAGGTGTAGCTGATCATTAAAGAACATACAGCTGCTTTGCTCATTATGTAAGTGCCCTAAATAGTCAAAGATGACTCCAGAACTGTGTATACAACATATTGAAAAAAAAAATTTTTTTCAAGCTGAATGTTACAGAATGCCACAGCTTTTTGTTTCATGATAAAAATTCCATAGCAAACATTCCAGGCCTTTGGTGTAAATAAATAATGAAAAATAATTCCGTGAGAATCATGGAGAATCCTCAGCAACGAAAGAACAGTCTGTTCTGTGTGGCACAAGTAATTATAATCCTTCTGTGACACACTGCAGAGGCCTGGGCCCCACGTCCCTGTCATGGATAGTGATGGGAAGCATAGAGAAGGCCCTATAGTGTACCCGCCCTTTTTGAATTAGTACACTTTGCTACAATGAAGAGCCACCTGTAATGCTTATGACATGTACTAAATACTTTTCCATCCTTGAGACTGATATACACACACACAGACACGCATACACACACAGACACGCATACACACAGAGACACGCATACACACACACACACAGACATGCATACACACACAGACACGCATACACACACAGACACATATACACACAGAGACACGGATACACACACACAGACAAGCATACACACACAGACACGCATACACACACAGACACATATACACACAGAGACACGCATACACACACAGACATGCACACACACACACAGACACACATACACACACAGACACGCATACACATACAGACATGCATACACACCTGCACTGTAATAAACCCAAATCCACACTTTCGCACTGATACTCTTTTGGGCAGCAGATATCAATATGTAATGAACAACACCCACATACATTGGCCAAGCAATTATGCAAAATCCCTAAGTTGTATAAGGCAGCTATCTGATTATACAATTAATTTGTATTTGTAGGGACTGTGTAGGTGCATTTCACAAGTTAACAGTGCTGTATGGATGTTCAACCTTGGCAATATTGTTTGCATGTAGTAGTTGGTAGGACTGTGATGAGTGGCATTTGTTAAAGCAGAAAAGTGTTAGCTGCAATCTTTGCAGGTCATCTCCATGTATTATGTATGTAAGGCTAAACTGTATTCATAGTGTGAAGTGTTTCCATTGGTTTGACAGACCCCTATGATACACTTTCCACTAGACTGATGTATCATGCAAAGCTCCTGGGTATATCAATGGAGGACTTACCTGTGTATCCTTCCCTATTAAGTTCTTGTTATATGGAAGTCAGTAGAAGGACTTTTTGGCAATAAAATACAGAAACACATTTTCTCTGCATAATAAATTGCTGTGTTGTCTTTATATGACCATCAGATTGCTTGGTGACTTGTATAGTGCATTCACAAGTCCTTAAACACAACAATGAATAAAACCTTAAGATAAAGAAAGGGATGTGCAGCTACATAAACAGACAGAGGTTAAAGCTGTCCAAACACATTCCAGATGTTTATAAAAAAACTTGTTGTTTAATTCTATACAATCATTGCCTGAGATTCATTAAAAAATAAAGTACTGTCTGTTCGAGCTTGCTCTACATTGGCCATATCTGATATGGACTTGTTCACACTGTGATAGCTGCATCTGTAATGATTACACATCTATTAAATGCACTAGTATTAGTTGTTAGGCTGTGGAACATATGATGGCTAGGCTGATAAGCAATGATATATGTGACCTTATATCCCTGGGTACACACCAGTTACATTTCATAAAAGGCAGGCCATGCCTGCTGAACCTTGAACCTGGTTAAGTTCTTCAAAAGGGTAACTGAGTCTACAGATATACAGCTCATCCTGCCTCCCTGGACTTTGCCAAGGCCTTCAGCACTACCACCCATGCTGGGACTCTTGACAAGCTATTCCAACTCAACATTATCTCATACATAGTTCATTAGCTACCTAACTGACTATCGGATTGAATCCATACCTATGTTGACAACAGATTCTTCATCAATCAGCATGACACTGTGACAGAAAAGCACTCTTTTACATTATACAACTTCACCTTTGTGGTATTCCTCAAGGTCCAAAGAAGGTATAGGCCCATTTCATTCCTCCCTTATTTGGCCCATCACAGAAAATAATTCCCTTCTGGCTATGCCTATTGTATTGAAACAAGTTGTCCATCATTGTATTGTATAAGCAGTTCATGCACACCCTTATCCTTCGCTCTTGTTACTGTACATCATCACATAAATGCTTCTGACTGAGGTTGACCCCCTGTTTCCTTCTCTATGTAATAAATTCATGAAATTATCATATCTAGGGCAATCACTTCTAGGGTTACCCCACTGCTTTCTATCAATAAGTACAAAAAATGATTATGACTAGAGTTAGTTAATTCTACCTCAACACCTTTTGATGAATAAATTAATTTTTTGTGTCTAGCTAGAATCATAGGTTCATAGGTAGGTACTAGGCTATTGGCCCTGGGGTCTATATAAGCCTAGCCAAAAAGGTTCCCTGGCTTTTGCCACCCAAGAAAATTATTTTCCTGTGCCCCAGTCGAGCAGTGCCGCAGAAGTGATCCCCAGGGTGAATTTTCTATTTCTCATCCAGTCGTCAAGGTTTTTCTTAAAGAGGGCCAATGAGGAGCTTTGCTTGGCATGAATGGGTAGTTTGTTCCAGAGTATGGAAAGTCTCTGGGACAGGAATCTATCCCTCCAGCATCTTCTGTTTATTGTGGTGACAAGGTTTAGGTCCCTGGAGCATGTGGGTCGGAAAGATTGGGATTTCTTTAAGTGTAGCATGTCCAACAGCTCTGGGTTTGACATAGTTTTGTATGTTAGGCAGAGATCACTTCTGAGTAGGTGATATGTGACAGAGTAGAGCTGGAGTTTTTTGAGACGGTCTGCGTATGGCATCTGTTTGAGGCCAGTAATCCTCTTAGTGAGGTATTTCTGTGGCCTTTCCAGTTGTTGAAGGTATCTTGTGAGATACATGCCAAATGGGGCATTGTACCCTTTAATAGATCTGATGAGGGATGAGTAGAGAGGAACAATGACCTCTTTTTTTTTTTAGAGGAGAACCCTTTTGTGATGCAGTGTGCCACATAGAAGGATTTCCTGAGTACTGTGGTGATGTGGTTATCAAAGGAGAGACTACTGTCTACCTATGTCCCAAGGTCTCTTATCACACTTTCAGTGTTTAGTGAGCTACTACCTATGTGGTAGTTAATGGGTACATAGTTTTTCCCAAACAGGATGACAATGCACTTCTTGGCATTTAGCTTGAGGCCATGAGTTTGACACCAAGCATCTGTCTCTGTGAGGCCCGTTTCTAGAATGTCTACATCATTAGGTAATTGTATTATGGCACCCAGATTGCAGTCATCTGTGAACTTTGTTAGCCAAAGACCTTCTGTGTTGGCCTGCATGTCAGAGAAGTAGATGCCGAACAGGAGAGGACCCAGGAACAAACCCTGTGGTACTCCACTCTTCACTGGTCTGAAGTGGGACTTGGAGTCGGTTACTTTTACTGTGTGGGCTCTGTCAGTGAGCCAGTTGGTCACCCATCTTGTGACACAGGGATTTATGGCCAGTTTAGTGAGTTTATCTATAATTCCAGAGTGGGGGATGGTATCAAAAGCCTTGGCGAGGTCAAGATAGGCTGTGTGCACTACCTTGCCCTCATCTATGGCTCTAGTGTGTGCTTCAAAGTCAATCAGGTTTAGTAGACATGATCTACCTTTTACAAACCCAAACAAGTGGGGTCTAGGGTTTGGAGGTTACCTATGTCTTTGTTTATAAGCTCCAAGATGATATGTTCCATGGCCTTGCAGACCAGGCTCATCAGACTAATGAGGCAGTAGTTTCCTGGGTCCCTTTGTGGAGTAGGATAACTATCGCTCTGTGCCATTCAGTAGGCACATAGCCTGAGGTGAGGCTATGAATGAACTGAGGTGAGGCTATGATTGAATGTCCCCTCACGTTTTATACCTTTAGAAAATAAATTAGTGAAATGCATTTACCTGGGGTCACCAACTCATTCTGTTAGTGGCACAACAGGTAGCGCACTTACCTTTGGTGCAAAAGGCTGTGGTTTCTATTCCCACACCAAGTAGAGTCATTACTGACACTGCAGTACAGCATAAGGGGAGCACAGGACTCCTGAGTATATAATCTAAATGGGAGGTGCCATCTGCTTGAGTTGGTGGTAGCACAGGTGGATGTGTAAAAGATCCCATGGAACCTGTCAAAAAGAGTTGGGATTTTTTATTTGTATACATATATACAATTTGCATTTTTTACATATTTACATATTTTAACATCAATCAATACATTAGTATTCCCATTTTAAGTATTCCCTCACTCTTTAATCCACAGCTAAAAACATATTTTTTCCAGTATTTTTGTCAAAGTCAATTTCCATTGTATTTGATTTCATTAGGTCTTTCATTCCATATAACCCCTGTTACATAGACTGTGATTCTGTCCATTTTCTTTACTTTATTCTATAATGTAGCCCCATAAAACCCGCACTCTATCATGTCCATGTTTACATTTCAAAATTTAAATAAGTTTTAATCAAATCATGTTGCATGCTTCTTTCCACAGTTTTTGAATTCTCTCACATTTAGAAAACATGTTCTGTAGTTTCTAATTCTTTACCTTTATTACATATCCTGTCCTGTTTTCTCTTATATGGTATATTTGCCCCACTGGTAATTTTCCTAAGGACAGCCTCCACACAACATCAGTATATTCCTTTTTATATCATTGCTGTATGTCGTCATTACTACTTTCTTTTTATTTATCTCTAACTCTTTCCACAGATCCACCAGATAAAAGGATCTCATAATGTTAACATGCCACTCTTTTCTGTTCTTTTCAGCGACATTGTTGTTTAATTTCCACAATAAAATCTTGCTGTAAAATTCTTTCATTTCTTCATTAGAAATACTTTTTTCATTTCCATTTTTCCCAAATTTCTCTATATTTACAGTGCATTATTGTTTCTCTCAAATCTTTATTATTTTTCATTACTCCTTTTAGTACTTTATACATGCTTAATGAGGCTGCATGCACAGTCGGATTAATCAGCCCCAATCCCCCTTGTTCATCCTTGTTATACAGAATTCTTCTCTTAACCGGTTTCAGTCTTGACCCCCAAATAAATGAAAAAATGATCTGCATAATTTATTTTTCATATTTCATTGGCATCATGTAAACATTCGCGATATAAGCTATTTTACTTATTATTATGGTGTTTATTAAATGTGCTTTCGTCTTGTATGAAAACCTATATGTCTTCTAGAACGTAATCATGTCTATGATTTCTTTAATAATTTTGTCCCGTTGTTCATGTCTGTACTTCCGAATACTATTCCTAAAATATCTGTACTCTTCTCATTATATTCCACACCTCCTATAATACCTGCATACCCACATCCTTAACTTTTCTCTTTATGTATGTTTAAACCAATTTCCTTCAACTGCGTACTTCATTTTCCATTATTTTTTCCCATCTGGACTTTATCTTTAGCTATTACCACAATAAAGTAAGTATACATTATTGGCAACTGCATTCCCTCCATCATTCTATATCCTCACTTACTTGACATTTTTTAATTTCCATTACTATTGTGTTCATGATTATAGCAAAGATCATACTGCTTGCAGGACATCTTTGTTTTATACCATATTCTATTTTCAAATGATCCCCAATCCAACAGTTTGCATTCAGTCTTACATAATTGTTTTATATATTGATTTAATTACTTGTAATATTTTTTCAGATATGCTTTATGCTTGTAAAATACCCCATAATGCTTCATAGTAGATATTATCATATGCCTTACTAACATCCCCATCATGATTTTTGTTTCCACTTTTTTATTAATAATATCATCATTTACTTCCCTTATTATCCACAATAGATCTTGATTCCCTTTTCCTTTTCTCCCAGATAAATTCTGATCAAGTAGTCTTTGTATTTTACATAGCAATCTTTTAGCTACGATTCTCACAAACATTTTATAGTCCATGTTATTCAGTCTAATTGGTCTTCAGTTTTTTATTTCATCTTTATCTCTTTTCTTTAATATAAATTTTATCACATCTGTGCAAATTTCTTTATAGTTAATTCTCTGTTCTAGCCACTCATTCCTGACTTCCAATCATACATTTCTTTATACATACTATATTCAATTCCGTCCAAACCTGTCACTGAATTAATGTTAATATCTTTTATGATCTCATTCAAGTCATTTATGTTTATTTTTCTTTCTAAATATTCATTATCTTCCTTATTTAATTTTCCCCATTGTAAATTTGTTCTGTGTTAACTTCTTTTTTACTATATGAATCTAATACACATTTTTAATTATTCCATATATTTCTTCTTGCTTTTTAACTTGTGTCCCTTCTTTATTTTTTAATTTTCTTATTATCTTTCCTTCTTTTACTATCTTACATAAGTATGGTACTACTTCTTTTTTCCTTGCAAACACTCCTGATTTCTTCAATGTACTCACTAACTAAACCACTGTGTTACTTCACTGGAAAAACACAGCCTGACACCTTTTACATAGTAGGGCATGATCCACAGTTTTAAATGCTCTTCTCAGATCAAGGAAATAACTTATTTTAGTAGTCCATCATCCCTATTTGAATGTATATGATCAGATAGTGAATATGTTACAGTCATTGTACTGACACTGGGTCAGAAGCTATACTGGTTTTCAGATTTTTCAATATACTCTAAAATCTGTTAATATACGATTTTCTCTGGCGTATTTGTATGACCTAAAGTAAAGTATTCCACAGAGTTAAAGATAATAGTTTAATTCTGAACAAAGGCAGGTGCAAATACAACAAGCTTCAACTGGAACTGTGTAGGGTTTAGAAGTCAGAAGACTGCCCCACTGTTTAAAAGACTATTAAAAGTCTGATATGGGACTGATTAATGGTGACATTATACATGCTAATATTGTTATAACAAATATCAAACATTGTAAATATTTTACAATGAAAATAATTGGCATTGGTGTTGTTTTTTGATACTTTTACTCATTCAAACTAAGTGCTTTCTTAGTTAGATGCCACACTTGAACAGAACCTCAGGGCCTTAATGCTTTATTTATTTTTAACATGTTTCACTGCCATTTTTTCACTGTATTTCCACCTTAGCAATTAGAGCTATAGTTTTCAGCCTACTTAGATGTTCACTTGTAGATTTATACACATGTTCATTGTTGTTATGATATGTTTTTTACACACTAACCTGATGAAGTATTTATTTTGTATCAAAGCAATCTTTGTTAAAAGTTATTAATATTTATTCTGATAGATGTCTAGTGGTAGATGTTTTTGTTAGTTAATTAGTCATTTTGTTAGTGAGTTGATTTGTTAATTAATAAAGTTTGGATTAGTAAGTTAGCCTTAAGCTGTTCTTATATCATATATTTTAATTTGTCTCTAGCTTTTTAGTTTCACATCTAAGGTAGCACAGTCTCAGTTTATACTATGGTGTTAAGTGGAAGGGGGTTTGATTAAAGGAATGAGTTTAATGCTTTTATTGCTCTTAACAGAACCATCCTCTATAACCACTCCCTTGCTCCAAATAACCTGATTATATATAAATAATGAATGTCTTTAATGTTGTTGTTGTGTCTTTCGGCTTTTCCCGGTTAGGGGTCACCACAGCGGAACTCCGGTCCGCTAATGATTGGCAGTAGATTTTTATGTACCGAGTTGCCTGCTCTGACGCACAACCTTCAACAAAGGTACTCCCATTCACGCATGTCTCCACACAGAAGACGGTCTAGCTGAGAATCGAGCAGGACGTCTTACTGTGAGGCGACAACGCTACCGCAGCACCACCACGCTTTTCATTATACTCAACTAGGATCACTTGTTTCTGTGTTTCAATAAAGGATATTCCATTTTAACTCAGCTGTGGACTACCTACTATTTTCTATTTTATTATTTTGTAATACATATTTTACAGTTCGATTTTTAGTAGTGAACTAGGTGCATAACATATTTCAAAGAGTGAACTTCACACTCTCTACACTGTGAAGTTTCTTCTGGTTTATTTTCAAAGAATAGTACATCCCAGATCCAAAAACTGTTGAGGATACAAATAATGTATTACCACAAAGGTACGATAACCATTAACATTTTTTTAGATAGAGCAAACTATAGTGCAAAATTCATTAAATTTTAAATAATTACAGAGTCTCTTAGAAATCTTACCAGGACTGTGAATCACAACACAACATTACAGTGGCTGATACTCTAAGTTTTGATCAAGCTTTATCATTATCTGACTCTGTTAAAGAAACTCATTATGTTGTACAGACACATCCAGTTTGTTTGGGAACTATTTTAACCCAAAATTACAGAGATCGTATTACATCCCTAGGATGCATTAACGGATCACTCACAGATGTACACAAATATTACTCTCAGAAATGAAGCACTATGCCATAATGTGGTGTTGGTTGTGCACTTTTATTTACATTTGCATGACATAAATTCATGTTAGTCACAAAGCAGAAGCTACTTGAACTATAAATAAGTCTCATAGCCAAGATACCCAGGATATTAAGACATTTTCCTAATACTATAACTTTGAGATTTTACTGGATTATATATCAGTTAAATGTAAACTTTTAACAAGTAATGATTCCAAAGTAACTGAAGTGTATATACATTTTATTGCATTCATTACAGACACCAAATATCTAATCTTAGTAATACAGACAAAGGTATATAATGTTGAAAGTCCTTTATCAAGTGTTAAGCAATTTTGGCAGCTAAATTAATGGCATAAAACCAGAGATGGCATTAAGAACTGTTTCCTTGCAGGACCTATGCTAACTGCCCACATTAGCTCATTGTGTCAGCTAAAAGAAATTTAATTCCTAAAGAAAAATTGTAAGTTCCTCCTCAGGCATTTCAAATAAAGGCTGTACATGGTACACATAAGATACAATGAAGGATGTCAAGAAAAGAAGCTTTTAAATATCTGATTTCCAGGTCTTAACAAATCAATAGATACTAGGTGTTAAGGCTGTTTTGCATGCTAAGTAAAGGTACAGAATATTACAACAATACCTCTCCATATTTCAGAGTCACAATCATAACACTGGACAACAGTGAATTCAGGTATCATGGCTCCTTGTCTATGGATAAATACCAATAACTTATAACTGATTATGTAGATATCATATCGTTGAGCTAATCTGTTCCACAACTGCATGTGCTGTTGTCCCTATCACAGAGAAACAATTCACTATCTGACATACCTAGGAGTTGCAGAACCAGTAATGGCCTGTGATTTAATGGGAAGGAGTTTGTTAATTTTGTTGTGTGGGTTTTAAGCATAAAAAGGTAACTCCTTTGTAACAAGTGGACGACAATCTTGATAAAGAGATTTATGTGACTGCTTGGGAACACTGAACTGTATATTACAGGACTATTCCCTGAAATGATACACTCATTTTTTTTTCTTCTAGGAGATTATACAGAAACCCAGCACAGTACTACATGCATTTACTTCACAAATCCCTTTGAAGAATGACTTTAAAACTAAGCTTCTTATATTAAGTCAGGCTAAATGAATGTTGGCTATAAAATACAAATCATGACACTAAGTAGAAAATGAAATGAAACAATATTCTGACAGGAAAAACTATTGCTCTTAGCATTAATTTGTACTTATACCCTAATTATAATAATTATAATTGATATCAATATTGCATTGGTTACTACTTGTAGTGGTGGACATGAAGTTACCATACACATATTTCAAACACTTTAATATTTGCTTTTACTGTCAGATGGATTTATACTGTGGGCAAGACTGCAATAGAATTATTAATGATGATTCCAGAGGCATATATTCATCCAACAGAGCAAGAAGGAAACTCATAACTGAACAACTATAGCTGTTTTTTTTCATATGGCAGCTCCAACTGGCTACCACATATGCAATTTGAGCAATTACTTGTAAATACTTACCCAGGAATATCTCTTCTAATGGCTATGAAAATAACTTGTACATTTTAGAATGGTTGAAAATGTAAAAAGATAATTACTGAAGTTTAGTTTATAAATATTTAATATGATGTAGAAAGGACTGCATTGGAGATATAGCAGTGTTTTAATGAATGAGTATCCAAAATGCATTCTCTTTATTGTATTTTAATTTTCAGTCTTTAAGATATTCACCTATATATAGTGGACCATAAAAATATCACTATAGGTCAGACCTTGGCTTATTAGACAAATCTGACATCTTCACATAAAGGCTTGTTTTGTTTCAATATTAATTTGGCATAGGATACATCTGTGCAGCAACCTTTCTGTGTGCATCTATATCAGGGACTAATATCCTTTCTCTAATTTTAGCTTGGTTTTCAGTACACAGTAATGAAATTCATGAACTAAAATCAGTCCTCTAAGTAGCAATAACTTCATAGAAAGTACTCAATGTTTTTTTTTTGTCATGGTACAAAAATAAAACAGGAGAAAGATCGCAGGCAGTACAATGAAACTGACTTGCTCATAGGTGCTTTTCTTTTAGTTTTGGTTTTGCAGGGCTTGAAGAAGAAGGAAAATGCGAGCTTTATTTTTGTTTTACACGTGTTCCTTCTTCTCCAAGTTTGTGTCACCTTTGAGTTGGTATATATATATATATATATATATATATATATCTATATATATATATATATATATATATATATATATATATATATATATATATAAATTATGGGTGTGGGGGCTTGCCTCCACATCAAGGGGTTAGTAGGACTTGCCTTCTGCAAAAAACAGTTGTTAATGAGTGTTAATTGATGTTTTGAAACAAACTACAAATGAAAAGTGTCCTTCACAACTCATGTTACACAGCTACCACCATTAGCATTTCTCTCGTGATTAACCAGGCAGTTCAGCACAGTGAGGCTGTACTTTGATGCCTCTGCTACATACAGCTGATGTTACCAGTTGTTCAGAAAGCTGACATTACTAGTAGTTCATACAGCAGACATTACCGGTAGTTTATAATGCAGCTGACATTACCGCTAATTTATAATACAGCTGACATTGCCGGTAGTTTATACAGCTGACATTACCAGTAGTTTATACAGCAGACATTACCGGTAGTTTATAATGCAGCTGACATTACCGGTAGTTTATAATACAGCTGACATTGCCGGTAGTTTATACAGCTGACATTACCAGTAGTTTATACAGCAGACATTACCGGTAGTTTATAATGCAGCTGACATTACCGGTAGTTTATCATACAGCTGACATTACCGGTAGTTTATACAGCAGACATTACCGGTAGTTTATAATACAGCTGACATTACCGGTAGTTTATCATACAGCTGACATTACCAGTAGTTTGTAATACAGCTGACATTACCGGTAGTTTATCATACAGCTGACATTACCGGTAGTTTATACAGCAGACATTACCGGTAGTTTATAATACAGCTGACATTACCGGTAGTTTATCATACAGCTGACATTACTGGTAGTTTATAATACAGCTGACATTACTGGTAGTTTATACAGCAGACATTACCGGTAGTTTATAATACAGCTGACATTACCGGTAGTTTATCATACAGCTGACATTACCGGTAGTTTATACAGCAGACATTACCGGTAGTTTATAATACAGCTGACATTACCGGTAGTTTATCATACAGCTGACATTACTGGTAGTTTATAATACAGCTGACATTACCGGTAGTTTATCATACAGCTGACATTACTGGTAGTTTATAATACAGCTGACATTACTGGTAGTTTATCATACAGCTGACACTACCGGTAGTTTATACAGCTGACATTACTGGTAGTTTATAATACAGCTGACACTACCGGTAGTTTATACAGCTGACATTACTGGTAGTTTATAATACAGCTGACATTACTGGTAGTTTATAATACAGCTGACATTACTGGTAGTTTATAATACAGCTGACACTACCGGTAGTTTATACAGCTGACATTACTGGTAGTTTATAATACAGCTGACACTACCGGTAGTTTATACAGCAGACATTACCGGTAGTTTATAATACAGCTGACATTACTGGTAGTTTATCATACAGCTGACACTACCGGTAGTTTATACAGCTGACATTACTGGTAGTTTATAATACAGCTGACATTACTGGTAGTTTATACAGCTGATATTACTGGTAGTTTATAGAGCTGACATTACCAGTAGTTTATACAAAAGACATTACCGGTAGTTTATAATACAGCTGACATTACCGGTAGTTTATAATACAGCTGACATTACTGGTAGTTTATCATACAGCTGACACTACCGGTAGTTTATACAGCTGACATTACTGGTAGTTTATAATACAGCTGACACTACCGGTAGTTTATACAGCTGACATTACTGGTAGTTTATAATACAGCTGACATTACTGGTAGTTTATAATACAGCTGACATTACTGGTAGTTTATAATACAGCTGACACTACCGGTAGTTTATACAGCTGACATTACTGGTAGTTTATAATACAGCTGACACTACCGGTAGTTTATACAGCAGACATTGCCAGTAGTTTATAATACAGCTGACATTACTGGTAGTTTATCATACAGCTGACACTACCGGTAGTTTATACAGCTGACATTACTGGTAGTTTATAATACAGCTGACATTACTGGTAGTTTATACAGCTGATATTACTGGTAGTTTATAGAGCTGACATTACCAGTAGTTTATACAAAAGACATTACCGGTAGTTTATAATACAGCTGACATTACCGGTAGTTTATCATACAGCTGACATTACTGGTAGTTTATACAGCTGACATTACCGGTAGTTTATAATACAGCTGACATTACCGATAGTTTATAATACATCTGACATTACTGGTAGTTTATACAGCTGACATTACTGGTAGTTTATAATACAGCTGACATTACTGGTAGTTTATACAGCTGACATTACCGGTAGTTTATAATACAGCTGAAATTACTGGTAGTTTATACAGCTGATATTACCAGTAGTTTTCACATGTGTAACACAGGCTGCGGATAGCTTCCCAGACTGCTCCATGCATAGTAGCCTTTATTGATTATCTATCCATGTAGCCGAGGTCACCTCTGCCCCACCATTATTGTATTTTAATTTATGAGGATTCTGTTATATGCCACAGCCTTCAGCATATCAAGTCAGCATTGCACAACCTCCTCTTATATAAGCAAGGAGCTCTGTTCAAGGCAACTTTTTTTTTAACCATTTGTGTTGTAAATGGAGAACTATTCCCAAACCTGCATCTCCCACTAATGATTCCTTCCACTGCATCTTCTTTTCCTGAATATAAAATAAGGAAATACTACAAGTCAGCACTAACTACAGTGTGTCTATAAAAGAGTTACAATATTAATAGATATTTTATAACACACCATATCTTGCATTCAAATCCTCATAAAAGAGCTCAGATATGACTGCCAGCTTAGTGACAGAAAGGGATAAAGACCTGACTGCTCACCAGACAAACCGTGTGTGATTGGTGACACAAGCAGTGGAGGGACTGGCTGGGTAGGATAGGAGTGTGTGGCTAATGCTGCCTCACTCATTCTGGTGGAGCGAGGATGCCTAGGCTTGCTACACTAGCAGTATTAAAGAGCCTGGTGAGCCCCAGAGTGCAAGCAGTACACTGTTTGGTGAGGTAGGTTGTTCATGTATGAGTGAAGTGGGCATGGACCTCCAGAGTGTAACTATTCTTGAGTTTGCAAGGCAGTTATGGGTTGAGGTGTTGCCAATCTCTCCAGCTGCAGAATGATGATGCACCAGTTCTTTCACCTCCTAACTAGTTTCAGACATGACTCGCATTGAGCACTGGGATGGCTAAGGAGAAGAGGTGGTAACAGTTTGGGGTGCTAGGCAGGAAGAAAAGAAATAAAGCTATATTTAACATTTCCTGCAAGCATTACTGTCTGAGAGCTTGTATGAAATATATTTGCACAATATGAGTAACCAATAATTTCAAATACTTTTATCAGATGTATTTTTATTAAACATTTATCTGTAATTCCAGTTATGCATACATACATATATATATATATATATATATATATATATATATATATAAATATAAATATATATGTGTGTGCATGTGTGTGTGTGTGTGTGTGTGTCTGTGTATATATATATATATATATATATATATATATATATATATATATATATATATATATATATGGGACCACTATGTAATTTCGAAATACTGAAATCCCGAAGTTCTGAAACAGGCAGAAGCATATAATTCAAAATCCCTAAGCATGGAGATGTTGAATTTCCGCTTCCGCTGGTGGGGTGTGTGGATGTATGGGTTGAATTTAGGTAAGTCTGTGTGTGTACGTTTGTTGGTTAGGGGCTTTAGTGTGTGTAAGTGTGTGTTGTGACTGTGATGTGTGTGTGTGTGAGTTTCATTTGTGTTTTTGTTTGTGAGATCTCGGAGTTAGAATATATAAGTAGGGTGGATGTGGGCGTGCAGGAGGGCTTGCCCCCTTCTTATCTGTAGTGTAGATGCATTTATTTGATTGTGGGAGGGAGTTATGTGTTTGTTTATGTGTGTACTGTATGTGTAGCATAGTTTCGGGATTTTGAATTTTGCGGTTTTGTGTTTTCAGAATTGTGAGTTGTACTTGGGTTTTCTGCTATATAATTTCGAAATACTGAAATTTGGGATTTCAATATTTCAAAATTAATTACATAGTGGACCCATATATATATATGTATATATATATATATATATATATATATATATATATATATATATATATATGTGTGTGTGTGTGTGTGTGTGTGTGTGCATATATATATATATATATATATATATATATATATATCAGTCTTCTTAGAAAATTATTTTAAAAGCTAACAGCAGCTGTTTAGCTTTTCTTTTGTGAAGCTAGTATTCTCACTACAACCTCTATCATTTTTGTCTTCAGAGTCAATTTCCCTTTACAAAAGCAAGTGTTACTTGAATAGTGTTGCCACTCTCCATCTAGGAACTTACAACCAATCATAATCAAAGGCTGTCATTTAAATCTCTGCCAACAAGTAAGATTTACTCCAAACAAGTAGGCTTGACATATTGCAGTTCTCTGTTAACAGTAATATCAAGACACAAAACAAAAACAGCATCATGTTGTGACCACTGAAGGAAGAAAAAAAGGCTACATAACAACAAGATAGCAGGATAACAGTGCAGCCTTAACCTTGTTGTCTAGTTAGGGATACTACAAATTATAAAATAATATTATCCATCTCTCTCTCTCTATATATATTTATAAATATATATATATATATATATATATATATATATATATATATATATATATATATTTTTTTTTATAATACATATCTACTTTTATATATAGGGTTACAGTTAATGTTAGCACACGTGAATAAAGATGTACAGTGGCTTAGTCAACATCATTCCTTTCTTTGACAAACTCATCACTTGACAATGAGTGCTGTAAATAAAAAAAAAAATACATCAGTATAGTTTACTGACAAAGTGAACTACTACAAAACACATGCATACATACATAGATACATATTATGAAGAACCTACTGGTTTGCCTGCCTGGATATCTATCCTACCCAAACCAGTGGTGGTTTAGGGCTAACTGAAAATGTCCCATCTCAAAGGGGCAGCTAGAGACTCTTAGCTGAATTCAACAAACCTTAGTTAGTGTAATAAAGATTTTTTGAGAGAACAGGCTTTGTTTGCTTTTTTCCACTGTAGAAGAGGATTCACTATTAAGGAGGAACCAAGGTGTGATTAATTAAGATAAAGTCTCTAGCTGTCCCTTTGGGATATTATCAATTTTACATATGTAAATGTTTGAAAGTTTAAAAATGATTTTCGCTCACTTTTTAAAGTGCTTATTTGCTTCTTTGCAGACCAAAGGCAGAGCTGATTCTAATCTATTAAATTTCATATAGTAGCCTGCTCTTCTCTCTACTTACAGATATGTCCCCCTCCCAATCACCTGTATCCCATCCCTTAAATACCATCGACTGCATGAAAAGCATTCACATCTACAACTCCACTCCCTAACCAATATCAAATTGTGTGAAGATATCCACTCTACACACACCCCCAAACCATCACTTTTACCCACCAGCCACAACTATAACTCATCCAATCCACCGTATACTAAATCCAAAAAATCTGACCTTCTCCTCGTCAACTTCAACCAGCAAAGTATACTTAATAAATTTCACAATTTCCAGGCTGCCATTGGTTTCTACTTCCCATACATTGCTATTGTAACTGAAACCTGGCTCAAGCCACATATTAAAGATCAAGAAATCTTACCCACCAACGATAACATCATCTGCTTCGACAGAACCAAAAAAACGTGGTGGGGGTGTTGCCATCTTTTCCAAAGACACCCTCAACTTAGCGCAAATAATCTCTACCCCTCCAGACCTCCCCGACTTAGAACGTATAGCAACTCACCTCAAAGTAAACTCCTACAAAACACTAGCCATCATAGCTACTTACCCAAGAAACAACTTAACCATAATAGAAAACCTCCTGTACTGAATATCCACTAACTTCACCCAGGAAACTGTTGTCCTTGGTGACTTCAACCTAGACTGGCTTACATGCTCATCTGAAAACCCCTATAATTTTATAAACCTCTATAATTTCACCAAACCATACAGTCCCCTACCTGCACCGACAAGCATTTTACTAAACAAAAAAACTTTCTTCCTTAACTCGCAGCAGAAACATACGCATAACCCTGCAAAATTCTGGCAAAGCATTAACCGCCTCCTAAAGCTCGGCAAATCTTTCATCCCACCCCTCCCCCAACCACCTCAAACATCTCAGATAGTCTAGCCTCTCAATTCAACTCACATTTAATCAACTCCATAACATCCATCCCTCTTACAAAATAACCCCAATGTACCACTATCCATCCCAAATCCCTCCAATTCCCTCAAATCGTTTTCATTATCACCAATCCAGACTAACTACATTAAAACACTTCTTACAAAACTTAAGCCCTCCTCCCATGCTGCTAATCTTCTCCCAAATTAATTCTTAAAGCTAGCTGCTCCTTCTATCTGCTGTCCTATCTCCATTCTTATTAATACTTCCATCACAGAAATGTATGTCCCTACCATCTGCAAAATCTCACATATCATACCACTCCACAAAGGTGGCCCATCCACTGAGCTCTCTAACTACCGCCCCATCGCTCTCCTTTCACCCCTAGAAAATTCTGGAAAAATGCGTCCACCATCAGCTAATTGATCACCTACTTTCTAACAACATGCTATCCAACTCTCAGCATGGATTCAGACCCAAACACAGCACCACTACTGCTTGAGCAGGTTCACCAACACAGTAAACCTCCTTAAAAACAAAGGCCTCTTATTCTCCTCAGTCTTTCTAAACATGTCAAAAGCATTTGACACTGTCTGCCATCAAAACCCCTTAACAAACTCGGCTCATACAACTTAAGCTCTTCACCCCTACACTGGTGTCACATTTGCCTCTCCAACAGACAACAAGCCACCGAATGGAACAACACCCTCTCACCTCTCAGCCTATCTCTGTAGGAGTTCCACAAGGCTCCATTTTAGGATCCCTTCTTTTCACCATTTTCACTAATGACCTCTGCTCTGCCACTAAGCATGCCACCTTAGTCCAGTATGCAGATGGTGCCACCCTTATCTGCTCTGCTCCCACCATCCCTGAACTTCAGGACAAAACACAAAAATCCCTACTAGACATAGAAACCTACCTAGCTGAAAACAAACTCATCCTCAACCCAAATAAAACAAAGCTCATGGTCTTCACCAAAACAGGTCCACTAACAGTAATCTTCCACTCACCATCTATTCCTCCAACCAAACTGTAATCGAACCCATAGAACAGACCAAACACTTTTTGCATCATAATCAACAATCAACTAAAACTTGACAAACACATAGCAATGATTATAAAAAGTCTATATAAAATTAGGTCATCTCTATAGAGCTAAACCTTTCTTACCAACACCTCCAGACAAACCACTGCCAGGTCAGTTCTTCTCTTGACCCTCCTTTACTCCTCACAAATCTTCGGTAACTTACGTAAGACTGATCTAAATCTCCTGGAGTCATGCTATAATAAAACAGCCAAATTTGCAGCCAACATTCCCTGTAGGGATCATCACTGCCTAGCTAAAAAAAAACTCAACTGGATGGAGCTACCCAGTCTACTTCAAGTCAACCAACTCACCATTGCCGATACTATCCTAACCAAACCAGATAACTGCCCTGACGTAAAAGACCTAGTTCAAACTAACAATAACATCAGAGACCTTCGATCCTCTGACAAACTCCTGCTAAAAGTTACCAAATCTCTAAACAGTTTCAGAGACTCACTATACTCCAGCAAAATATCCAAATCTTGGAACCTATTAGCTCAGCACATCCTCAATCTAAATATGATCTCCAAATTCAAGCAAAGCCTCAGAGAACATCATTCCAATCACTGGCTCTGTCCTTGCTCCAACCCCGACTAGCTTTCTATATTGTTTTGCTTGCCTCAGATTCTGGGTCCACCATTATTACATTCCTACTAGTTCAGTCTATCAGACTTATGTATACGCTAACCTAATTCTGCTGTAAAATAACGTCTGCCTAACTCCATTCAATTCTTTATATTTACTGAGCTTTTGTAATTCCAGTTCCCAACTAGTTGTTTGTGTTACCACTGTCTAATTTTTGCTATTTTCTTTTAAGTTTTTGTTTTTGAATTATTGTGTATAAATGTAAAACTGTTTGCTGTTTATTGTAGCTTTTCTCCCCGGGTCTCTGCTGAAAATAAGCTTCTAGCCCAGCCAGACACTTACCCGGCAAATAATAAATATAGGAATAGATACCCTTAGAGAAGATGGATTTTTTTGAAATTCCTTTTCACAATCTTGACAAAACAGATTAAAGAACGATATAGCAAATTCAAGGGACATAACTTTCCCTGCACCTTTCTTCCTTCTTTTTTTTGTCTTTCATTTGCAATTTCTGTATCTGTTATAGTTTGTACATTTATTAAGGCTGTTAACAACTTATGCCATGACAAAATGCAGATTCTTTGCAAAACCCAAACAATATCAGCCATTTTAACTTTTTTTTTTTTTGCATGGCTGCATTGTACAAAAGGACACAAACCTTACTGTGACCCAGATGAGCAGTGTTCAATTAGCTGCCCAGTACTGGAGGAGACAGACAGGAGGGGACAATAGTAAGGGGACCAGAGAGGGTATCAGGCATTTGGGAAAAACATGACAAAGTGGTATTTCTCTGGTGGAGACTGGGGAAGAAACTTCCAGTGCTTGAGGGGAGAGGGCAGAGCTGTTTGCTTGCTGGGAACGCCACCTGTGGAAGTCAGGGACGATTAACGAAGACAGCCTATTGCATGCCCCCCCTCCCACTTCAAAGGCACATGATTTACTGCAGTGTTCAAAATCATAGCACCTTAATATAAGTTTAAAACTTATAAGGATATTTTAATGCAGACATCAATGAGACCTTTTATACAGGGTATAAGAACTGTCATACAATTTTAATCTTACAATACTAAGAAATGACCTTGCAAATATTGAAATAATATTTTATTAATATTCCTTCATCAGCATTTTAACATTATACGCCTGATAATAAATTACTTTATACTATGTACACTCTGCATACAGATGTGATGATTGTTTAATGCTGTGACAACTAGGCTGGCTTATTATCACAGAGCACATTTCAAGGTTTTAAGTGCCACTCCTTTCTAGTAAAGGGCTTTATTCCATAATGCATATGTAATAGGCAGTTTATAAACACCTGTAAGTGATCCATGAATAGTGCATTTCAAGTCGGAAATTAATTTGACCTGTTTCCATAACATGTCAGATGTGAAGAATTCCAATAATTGTTGATCCTGTTATGAATCTATATATAGCAATAGTAAATAGCAGTTTCGTAGTAGTTTTTATGGACTTAATCACAGGATAATAGGCTTAATATATCCTTCAGCCATTCCACATAGTCTGTGATTTGCATTCTAAATGACAGTGGGTTTTAGTTAAATAAATTTGATTTTGTTTCAGGCAGTGAGCGCGCTGGAATTAAACATTACTTCGATTTCCTAAAGCAGCTAAGACAGCAGCTGCGCTTGTTTCAAGCCAACATGCTAATGTGCCAGCATAGACTGTATGTGAGTGCAATATTCAAGCAGGAGCCAAATAATGATTCTTTTATCAATGAACAAAAAAGGAGCTGGTGCTTTGCATTAGAATCATCACTTGGAAGTTGCTTTCTTCAGTAAACATGAACTGTGAACTTAAAATATTCCAGCTTGCATTTTCAAGGAGAAGATTATTTCCTGGCAAAAATACGGACACATTAAAAAAGAAAAAAAAAACATTTTTGTGCTGAATGTATAGTACTTACAGGTAGGGTTACTTGAATAAACCATAATTCCCAAAATGTTCATAGGACGTTCAAACAAGGTGTTCGTTTTTTAAACAGTTCTTACTGACTCATTATTTTCCTGAAACCAAAATTCTTTTAAATTAACTTATTTCAGAAGCAATTTGCAAGTAAGAAATTATTCTTACCGTTCAGTGAACATTTTATAAATACATTTTCTAAAGAATAAGTAAAAAATAATACTGCAGCAATACCATCACAACAAATGTATATAGACTACAGTTTACCTTTAAGGAGATAACATGGATCTGATTGGGTGTTATTATGGATATTTAATAGCTCTACATGCATGTTAATTCACATCATTGCATGAAAAAATGTTTTTGTAAGCTCTGAAGCAAGTATTCCAATATATATATATATATATATATATATATATATATATATATATATATTGTATAAATAAAGAACTATACTAGTGATATGCAACACTTAGTAATAAAGTCCTCCATAAATAGACGCAAGTGAGTTATATTCCTTCCCTTCACCTAATGCATTCATCAGATTTTATTATTTATATATATATATATATATATATATATATATATATATATATATATATAAAAAATACAACGGGCCTTTACAGCTATGAAAATGGTGATGCTCTTTCACATTACATCCCTCATTACTTTGTAGGCTGAAAACTATAGAAGGAAATAAAAATTCATGGGAGCTATTGAAGAAGGACCTTTTCTTTATATTTCTTTAATGGGTGCTGACTTCCGTATTCTACATCCAGATAAATAAACCATTAAAAGATACTGTTCCATCTTCAAGTGCCCTAAAGAGTGTACCTTTATACAGAAACATCTGTTACAGCTGCCAATTATCTCTGCTGTCAAGCATGTGCCCAGCTCCACTGACCTGATAAGAATTATCAGAGCTGATGTTGAAGAAGTTAAGCCAGTTTTCCATTTTGTTTCAGTAGCGACTGCCAGCTGACACCTGCTTAGCATGTTCAGATGTGCTAATTATATACTCATATTCAGAGACGTCAACTAGAATAGTAACTGCAAAGTTGTAATGTAAACTTAATGCTTTTAATTTCCACTTAGCATTACACAACGTTTATACTGACAGCACTTTTTATAATGTTGTTTTATTTTTTTTTAAATTTGCTTAATAAATTTAAATGACTTTGATATTTTCTGCTTATTTCTATTTTATTCATTAATGAAAATATAGACATATCGCCACTTGAACACTTTCACATTTTATAGATTATCTTTATGCTGAAACATTCTTATCTTTATAGCACCTGTTACATTTTTTTTTAAGTCATTTACAGTTATTTGTTAACAAATGAGAAAAAATGTTTTACATACTTAGTTTCCAGTTTCCAGACACCTAAAGGGGCAAGCAATTAAAACATATTCTTGTGCAGAATAATACTGTCTGTACACTGCTATCTTATCTAGTTCCTAATACCTTTGACTTTGTATGTGGTAAGTATGGTTGCTGTAACTGAATATTTAATAGTGACTCTTCAGATCATCATTACAGTGAGTAACTTAGAATTGTCAGTTCTCCACTAAAATATGAAATTAACAACTCTGTATTTTGCATTTTATTTTCTACAAAAATGAATACAATTACTTGTTTCTGTATCTGACATTAGTGCTCATTGAAAAATTATGTTTTATAGTGAGGAAATTATGTAACTAAAATCAAATTGTGAAAAAAAGATAAAAAGTTATCTCCAGATGATGCTGTAAATAAAGACAGACATAAGCATAATAGAGATCAAAAGTATGTTATGTTGTTGAATATTTATTGCAGAGAAATGTTTTGAAAGATGTTGAGATATAGAAACAATTTTCGATGTTTTTGGAACAGATACTAAAATATGAAGTTCTGGATCAATCCATAGCATTGATGAGATTTAGAACATTTGGTGAAAGCTTGCTGTAACACTGAACTCAGCCACAGGTCAGGATTTCTTAATATTACAGCAGAACTGTGGAAGCCTGCTACTTAAAGAGAAATGCTGTTCTATTTGGCTGATGGAGTCTTAATTGTAAGCATAGAATGGTGGTGCTGGGGGGACACAGGGCGCATAAGTCCCCCCTGTGAAACTACCTGTACCCCTGAGTGCCCCCAGCTGATTTCACAAAAGCTAAACATTACTTCCTGAACATCTTGCTTCACCCAACCCCAGCTGAAGTTCCAGTTTCATTTTCCTGCAGTTCCAGTTCTGCTGGCAGACATTTTTGAATTGGTGCTGGAACAATGAGTGAGAGCAGTTCCAGTATTCAACAATAGCGGGGCACTGATTAGTATGAGTGCACTATATGGAAAAACAGGCATTTAAATCAGCCTACCTCTGGGAATGAAACAACGTAACAGTAGGAGTGTGTGTGTGTGTGTGTGTGTGTGTGTGTGTGTGTGTGTGTGTGTGTGTGTGTGTGTGTGTGTGTGTGTGTGTGTGTGTGTGTGTGTGTGTGTGTGTGTGTGTGCGTGTGTGTGTGTGTGTGTGTGTGTGTGTGTGTGTGTGTGTGTGTGTGTGTGTGTGTGTGTGTGTGTGTGTGTGTGTGTGTATGTGTGTGTGTGCGCTTGTGTATTGCCCAAGTCAAGTAAGGTTTCCTGATTACGGAACTTATTTAGTCTCTTACAGTAAGACAATCAATCCCTATACCCTTCAGCTCTGGCTTAATCCTTCTCAACAATTGCTAGACCTCAATTAGTCCTTGCATCTGACTTTGAGCTGTTAATGAATTACTTTCTGTAGTCAAAAGTACAGGGTTTGAATCCTCCCACCTCCACTTGCTTATGGTTTGACTATGAGCAAGTCTGTTAGTACTCCTGGGTCAACCTGAAAAAGGAAAATTTCTCCAATGGTTTACCTGATTAACAAATAGATAAAAAATACTTTTTAAAAATTGTCCCTTTTGCGCCCCCCCCCGTCCAAAAAAAGTAATTCTGACCTTATCCATAATTCTTCACCAAATAAACTGAAAATTATTTTTATCTATTCCTACTAAAAGTTGTGGCTTTCTGACAAATTGTTCTGGGACTGTCACTAAATGTCAGGCACGTAAGTTTCAGACTTTGGCCTTTAAAAAATGCTTGCTAATGTAACTAAGTATATAAGAGAAAGATTTAAAATCTGATCCTTATTGTTATGTCTTTGTTTTTGATTCTTCAGCTTGAAGGTTGGGAGGGCATGGAAGGTTTGTGATGGGATGCACTGTGTGGTTCTTACAATAGTGAGCTGAAATACAATTCTTAGTCATTTTGTATTTGTTCATTCATTTTACCACAAGCAGACATATGAATGTAATCAGTCATACAAGGGGTTCTAATTGATAATCATGTTTATTTGCCTGTATCCTATACCACAGAGAATTTATGGTGTAAAGGAAATAATTGATTGAAGTAAACAGGGGCTTCATAATATCAGCTATGTGTTTTGGGTATGATCCTTGTTTTTTTTTTGCTGACTGTTGACACTGTTTATTTGATTGTATATGTACTGCACAACATGAAGCCTATGAGTTTAATGTTAAAATACTAAGTATGAATTCATTATTAATTTTGTTAATTTAATTTGTTTTTTGCAGGCACAAAGGTGTGGAATGCACTGTGTTGGGCTACAGCAGTTTGATACTTAGTGCAGATAAGCTGTTAATGAGCTGCTTCTTGTAGTGCAGCTATTGATCCCCTCAGTCTTCGTTTGTCTAGCATGAGTCTGACCAAGTTATTTAATCAGGCAGTGCTTCTGGGCTGCCCCTGTAAAAAGACATGTGTCCAATAAGTTGTCCCAAGCTGTTAACAAATTTGTTGCAGCCTTGTCTTTTGAAATCCTGCACCCTTCAGATAGCCCCTAATTAGTGCTATACTATATGCAATGTGACTATGAATCCTTGCACACCTTTTGTAGTTTAATGGATTACCAGACACATTTTCAATAAATGTGAGTTTCAAAGAAAGACAAGTTTACTATATATCATGTTAAGGTGTTTTTTTTTTTTGCATTAAATGGCTGTCAGTGTTTTTATTTTAGAATCCAAATGTCTGTGCTCATTGTAAAAGTATGAACGATGACTGGTTTCAGCAGTATTTTATAGTAAATGGGGAGAGACAGCCAAGTAATGGGATATTGGTATGGCTGTGTGGGTGGGATTTGGTCAATTATTTTACCTTTCCCTAGGGATTCATTTGAGCATGATTGTCCCTTTCTTTTATTGTTCAGACACTGCAGATGGGTATTTACCTTATATGTATGCCTATATTTTTGTTATTCTATATATTAAACAAGGTAAGGTGACAACCCAGGAGCACTGTCAAGTTAAGCAACATAGTGTCATACAGTAGGAAAAAATAGGTAGAAAGAATCAAACCCTGTACCTTTGACTACAGAAAGCAGCTCACCAACAGTTTAATGCCTTAATCCTCTATAGTAACTATCCAACCTTCATCTGTCTTTATTTTCTGATAAATCATTGAGGGTTAAAAAATCATTAAAGTTTATAGTCAGTCAGTAATCCCAGTTATTAGACTATCATAGTTTTTGTTGTTCAAATGTTCAGAAAATCTATGCTACTGGAAAACCTGTTCTATTAACTTTTTAAATGAGCAAGAGTAGTTTGTCCCTTATCAGTCTCTGAGTTTGCAGAACATCACTGATTTTGCATCAGACTTATGCCCCATCCCTCATTAAGACAGCTAGTGTCAGTGGCACTTCAAGAAGCACCCTTACCTTTGGTCAGAAGGCTGTGTGCTCTATTCCCACACCAGGTAGATGGATTGCTGACACTCCAGTGCAGCAAAAGGGGGGTGGCTGCAATCCTTATTTTAAAAGATCCCATAGCATCTATAAAAAAAAGTAGGTTAAACTCACTGATTCTCTGGCCAAATGTCCCCAAGTAATATATACATTTTATCTCTTTTTGTCCCCCATTATTTTTGACTCCAGAATTCTTATTCAAAGAATGTGAGAGGTATATTGGTATGTTAATTGTAAATTGTGTGGATTCTGGAAAATTGCTGTGGATTACAGTCACTAAATATCAAGCATATGAGTTTCAGATTTTGCATACTTCCGAAAATGCTTATAATGCAAAACTTTTTGTTTTATCAACTAAGTATATAAGAGAAATACTTAAAAGTGTTTCCTGATTTTGTTCCTTGTTTCTAATGCTTGAACTAGTTGTTGAGGGGGGAAATGGGAGCTGTATGGTTCTGCCATCAACAAGCTGAGATTCAGTTATGAGCCATTATTTCTGAATTTATTCATTCACTTGATCTCAAGCAAATATCTGAGGTGTACAGTCATAAAATTGTCTGTAACTGATAGATATGTGTATGTTGGTCAAATATCGTAGTATTAGCAATGTAGTGGGTAGAATGAAGTAATAATAACTTAGATGGGGACAGATGTTAAAATAGTTTGTCACTGAGAATTTGAAACAATAGGTGCCAAGAGAAAATATGAGAATAAATTGCTTGTGTGAGTGTACGTGTGTGGGGTGATGCATCCTTAGAGTTTTTCAACTTACGGAAACTCAAAAACTCAAGAAAACAAACCAAATAAACAAAAAACAAAAAACAAAAGCTTTAGGAAGCAACCCGCTCAAATAAAACGTAAAAGGTTATTTGATAATATTGTTATTTAATAGTGTTAGCACACGCTTTCAGAGAGCTCAATGTCCCTCCTTCCTCAGACAAAAAAATGATTAAATGAATACAATTTAAAACAAAATTTATACGCATCTGAACCAATTAATTATGCTAAAAAGGTGCAATTAAAATCAAAATCAATATCAATATCAATTGAAATTGAAATAACCACACAGTAAAGCCGGAAACAACTAATTTTGATATTAGGGTTGGTCCTTGGCAGAATCAGCTGGAAATTGATGAACTTTTTTGGCAAATCCGCACTGCTGCCTACTTGTACCCTGGTCTGAACGATCATGTCTCTATTAGTTGCATTCTAAAAAACCTTTCTTTGAAAAGGTGACATGGGTTTTAAATGGTTTTTAAATGTTTGTCTTTTATTTTACTTTACATTTTATATATAATTAAAAGTTGTTTGTTTTTTGGTTGTTTGTATAGCAGTATTAGTTTTGGATTGATATTAGCTGAAGTGCATCATCTTGAGTTAGTAGTTGTTTCCGGTTTTAGTTTTAGTTTGTCAACTTACTCTCAAGTCTCTAATTTTTGAAGAACTGGGTGTGTGGTAAAACACCATATATTACAATGACTGCATAATTCTTTTGTCTTATACATAGTGTAACAAAACAAAGAGAGACTAGGGATATTAAAGAATTTAGCGTGAACAGTTTAATCATGGTGTGAGCTTCCTTTGTAGTTGTTAGTAAATTTATCACATTTTACCAATTTGTTTCATACTGTGCAAGGTAGTATGGTTTTCAGCATTTAGACGATGGAAAGTTGATTATGGTTGCAGTTTCTTTAATTCTTTTGCTTGTTGATGTTATGGATGGTATGGTATTCATGATGCTGCAAGCCTGTCTTTACCTGTATTGCGTGATAACGTGATGTTTCCTGGAGGAGCTGTTGCTTAGCTTGCCCATCGAGGCCTTGGACATTTGCAACTTTATTTCTCTAAAGAGTTTCTAATGGTTAAAGACCTGAGTATGTGGCAAAACAAGTATAAAGCAAAGTTTATCCATGCTGTGTGCTCCATCCCTAGTTGTTAGTAAATGTACCACATTGTAAAACAAGTATAAAATAACAGTTTAACCATGCTGTGTGCTCCATCCCTAGTTGTTAGTAAATGTACCACATTTTGCCCATTTATTCCACCTTATAAGAGATAGTTTAGTGTTCCATAATTTGAAGATAGAAAGTCGACTATGGCTGCAGTTTCTTTAATTCTTTTACTTGCCGGTACTATAAATGTTATGGTAATGTCAAGCTATACTAAACTGTCTGAAAATGAAGAAGGCTTAACTAAAGAGTTTAAGGATATGTAGTTTTAATTATTTGTCATTGAAGCTACAAATTCTTAAATTCATCTGCTGACACTTGCTCATATATTCAGAATATTATAATGACATCTTTTAAAATCCCAAACAGTTAAAAAACCTATTCAGATCCTAGAATGGGTTATTGTGACCAGTCACTCTGTCTTGAGTGCTACCCTTACCTCTGAGTTTGCTTCAGACGTTTGACATATCCCTCATAGCATTTTTTAATTTCTGGTAAATGAGTTATGTTTACAGTCAGTAATAACAGTAATTAAAGTTTTCTTTTTATTATTATTATTATTGTTCATAAAATAAATATTGATGCAAAACGTGTCATTCTATTAACTTTTTGCATGATATTTAAAAAAATGTTCCAGATTTTATCACCCTCATTGTTTTTGGCTTTGTCCAGAATTCTTATCCAAATAATTTGAGAGGTAGAGTGCCCCAAAACATTTATATCTTAATTATTTTTCTTGGTGTTATTTCAGCAAACCAGAAATAGAGTACTAAGCCGTTCATGTTGCTGCATTTGCTTAGTACAATTTTTGTCTTTATGGATGCTGTGTTCCTTGGAGGTGGCTGGAAAACTAATGTTGATTTGTAGTCTCAGTAGCTCAACAGATAGCATACTCACTGTTTGTGGTGAAGGCTGTGAGTTCTATTCCCACACTAAGTACTTGGATTAATTTTCCAGTGATGACACTGCAGTGTAGCATAATGGGGTTGCTGCACTCCTGGATGTGCCATCCTTTGGATAAGACTTTAAACTTAGGCCCCATCTGCCTGAGTTGGTGGTAACTCAGGAAGCCATAAAAGATCCTATGGCACTTATCAAAAAGAGTAGGGAAAGTTATCCACTGTCCCGGACACATTTTCCCTAGTCTCCCCTGAAACGAGACCACTAGTCTAGTGAGGGTTACCCCATCAAGAAAAAATATAAATAAATAAATTAAATAATGGTTGCCACTGTACCTGTTATTTAATTCTGTCATTGTACTCTGACTATTTTAATGCTACAGAATCATTAAGTGGTTATGGTTATTGAATGGACCTGCCTCTGTAAAGTGATCTTGGATCTTTTTTCCCCTAGAATCTACTTTAAGTTTCAATTATATGAGTCATGCCAGACATAAGAAATTCTTTTTTTTAACTTTTATATACATAGAATGGCAGTAATGTGGGTCACAGCCATCTTGTACAGCTTCTAGAATCTATTTTCAGTTTCACTTTTTTGCTTGAATTACTCTGATTTGTGTTTTCAGAGCAGTTCTTACCTCTTTAACAGCAGTTGTAAATGCTCAACAAAATAAACTAGCTGAACTGAATGTTTTAAAGTTTCCAGTTTTTAGTACAAGTGCTGACAGACCATCTCCCACATTCTTTTTCAGGAGTCAAAACTATCATTGTAACCCAGGAGCTGTTAACTGACCACTCTTGCCGCTATGTCTGAAAACCTTTTAACATACTTCTAAACTACCTTGTTATTCACCAGTGACTGCAGTGGGAAGATGTGCTTTATGTTGACTGTTGACAAATTGTGCTGTATTTGTTCTACAAATATTTTCCTTACCGGGCAGCACAGAACAAATTAAAAACGCCTCTCTGTTCTTGAATTTGGGTTAATGATATTCCTTTCTACTGAGGCATAAATGTCTTTGTACTTGACATCTTGCTACCCCTTTTGTACTGGTTCTTACACCCTTGCCTTGTTACATTGTAACATACCAACACTTCATGCAAACCATAATCCTTGAGCACGACAAAGTGTTATGAATGTTGCCAGGATTTGTAAGATTATGGCTTGCACATTTTTTTCTTTAGGGATGTTTTTTTTTATTTTTAACAGTGGACTATAGGCAGTTTGATACCGTCTATCGTGCTTGTATGCTAGCTAGGGGTCAGACAACTAGAAAAGCTAGACCATACTTGTCAGATTTTACTGGGCATGATGGTGAGATCCCTACTTCTCAAGGGAAGGGTAGGGCAGGTTTTAATGGCTTACCTATTACATTATATTATACTAGTAATATAGAAACAATATGTAGAGTCATCAGGAGCAATTGGTCTATTCTACAGACTGATAACTCTGTTGGTGATGTAGTCAGTAACAGACCGATGTTCAGGTATAAAAACAAAAAATCATTGAAGAGACAATTGTGTTACGAAGTTCACCACACTTGTGAGATAGTTTCTGGCCATGTCCAGGGTATGAGGAGCGAGGTGCCAGAGATGCAAGTTCTGTAGATATATAGATGTTCGAGATACCTTTGTCCACCCTTCTACTGGTTTTATTTATCAGTTCAAAGTATCAGCTGATTGTCGCACAAACAGTATAGTTTATCTTGCTTCTTGTGCTGCATGCAATAGGTTTTATGTAGGTAAAACTAATCATACATTAACTGAAAGAATAAGGAAGCATGTTTACAGCACTTGGGAGGGAGACATTAGTAGTGCCCTAGCTAAACACACTATAGAGACTGGTCAAACCCATAATTTTAATTTTAGGGCAATAGAAGTGATTCAGGAAACTCAAAGTGGAGGTGATCTAACGAACTTTACTGAGTTAAGGGAACTTCACTGGATAGTCAATTTACAAGCTGACAAGTTACCCGGTTTAAATGGGAGAAGTTCTTTAAAACTTCTTCTGAAATCTAGAGGTCTTCAGCATTAATTAATTGTTGCTTGCTTTATTGATGATTGTTTAATTATTTGTGTTATTTAAGGCTCTACTGTTTGTCTTGGAATCATGGTCTGAAGAAGCACTTCTAAGTGTGAAAGTGCTAACCTCTCGTTTCTGCTTTTTATTAAACGTTTTTTTCTTTTATTATTGTCTGCCATGTTTCTGTGTACCAGGTTGGACTTTTTACTTGATTTTGTCTTTCGTTTTACTCCTGCCACAGTTTCCCTTGGATTACATTTTTCTACATACAAGTTTAGGTTGCACAGCATAACTGCTTGATTATATGTTGAATTAATTATGCATCAGAGTACAAAGTACCAAATGCAGAGGAAAGGAAAGGGAATGGTATTTATTGCATGAGGAACTTCAAAGTCATCTATGGAAATTTTAAGAAATACGTATTCTAAGAACATAAAACAACAGGAATGCCATACACAGAAAAAGGACCACAAACAGTGTGCCTAGGTAAACATTCTGCAAGGCTAAACTACTCAATGTCTCTCTCAGTGGCACCTGTCTGCCAACAAATAAAAATCCACTCCATAAAAAGAAGTGCTTCATATATCAAAGCATATAAAGTGTTCTTCACTAAGGAGGTTCAAAAGAACAGTTATCTTCACAGAATGAGCTTTTACCCAAATCATGCATGTAAGAGTGTTTTAAATAATCAGATACTATGTGTGACCAGGCTGACTGCACATGGCTATCAGGGGTTGCACGTCCATTTAAAAGAGGTGGTCTTTAACTGAATACAGACAATGTTTGTCCTTCTTATTAGTAAAGGCTTGAACAGTGACAGGTATAAATTATGGAATGTTCTTTGTGTATTCAAACACTCTTATGCATTCCAGTATGAGGGAAAGCATTTTGAGTAGTGGGGAATAAAGTTGATATAGTAGACCCCTATGTCATATTTACTCATACTGAGATTTGCCAGATCCAGCTGAGCACAGCTCTTCTGCAGTGGAAACCCCACCTCCAAAAAAGCACTCCAGGTATAAAAGATTCACTAAAAAAATCTATGCAATAATAACAAAACATCTATAGTAAAAAGATAATTATTGTCATCACAGAAATGAGTATATACATAGGAATATATGGGGAGTACTATGGCAGTGGAAAGCAGATGAATGTGCCAACAAGAAGTAAGAAATTATTAAAAAAAAAAAAAAATGTGTGTGTGTGTCTATATATATATATATATATATATATACACACACACAAACACACACACACACACACAAAAATAAAATATCATCATAAACTAATAAAACTGAACAGATCCGCGACTCGATAAGAACAACAGCTTTTATTCTTAACTAAAAACACACTGACTTAGCGCTTTCACTCATAAAGTTGGGCTTCTTCAGTCAGTCGAAAACAAACTAATCAGAACTTTTATAGCAATTTCAAAAACAATCATGCCCTTAAAAGGCAGCAATAAAAACAATAATTATCCAGTTAAACACTTATTTTTTTAAACATACCCACTGCTGCAAAAGACACAAATCTACCATCAAATACCTTAGCAATGCACTTCTAAAACAATATAAAACATAGTAAAAATTTTATGTTACCTATAAACATTTACAAATATTTGACTAATAAACACGTAACAAATTTAATCTAAGTATTAAATAAACTGGGATTTGTATTTCAAAACACTTGCTATGGAAATGTTTTCATTAATGCCTGGTAATGTTGTTGCATCCAGGCGTAACTGCCATAAACATTCTATCATTTCAAGTAAGGTTTTAACATCACCTCCCATATCTTTTTTAGGCACCCTGTCAATGACAAAAAAATAAAAACTTTTTTATAATTAACACATTTCTTACTATGATTAAATAGGGCACTTGTAGACTTCTTATCTGAAAAGTTGTAAATTGTTCATTTCAAGGTCGTCACAACCAGTGGCACAATCATCTCCTGAATTTCAACAATTAGACTCTAGTTATGTTACATATGATGAGTTGCATGAAGATGTTATTGAATGTGACATTTCTATTGTCAATAATTTTTATACAGAGTTCGGGGAACACAGTGATGACAACAGTATGATAGACAGTGTTGCATGTTGTAAACAAGAGGGTGACAAAGATTTTACAATTTACAGCTTTTCAGATTTAAAGATTATTGAACAACATGTTAGTCTGTTGAAAAGAGGTTTTTCATTTGTTCCCACTTACAGATACGAGGTTGGGAGATTATTAGTGGGTTTGAGGTTGTACACTAGGCTTCTTAACTTAAGGACATTTTTTTTTGCGAACAATCCACAACCTGGCAATGATTGTAATTGTCTGAGCTTCAAGAAAATTAGTGTTTTAATTCCACCGCACAATCCAGCAGTGCTGGTATTTGAATGGCTTTGTGGAGCTCAGATTAGGAGATGTTTGCAATATGAAAAATTGCCCAATGATAATTTGTCTAGTGCTGAAAAATTTTGTTTGAGACAGTTTACACATACCAACCAATATAGAGTGATGAAACCAGACAAGGGTGGAGGGGGTTGTCATCATGACCAATACAGACTATGCTTG
>NC_056739.1:881216323-881221323 GCF_019279795.1 Protopterus annectens | reverse complement strand
GTGGTCTGGGGGATTCTATGCTTCTCAAATCAATGGGGTTCTAAATACTCCGAAGTATATTTTATAACTTTGTTCTCAACCTTTTGATTCAATGATGGCTTGAACAAGAATTATAACTAAGGAAAGAAATTCAGCCTTACTGTTTTCTTTCAAGGTAGAAATACATCGTCTCCAAGCCTTAGTATTCAAAGATGACTAAATAATATTTACCAATAAACTGAGACGACAAACGCTTGTATGGACATATAAATCATATCTCTGAGTAGTGCCTACCTCCCTACCTCCAAAATGGAAAGATAGTTACCCTTCCTAACCCCAAAAGAAAAGGTAGTCACACAAAAAAGAAGTAAAAAAGAAAATATAGGTGCCTTCTGTGTACTTCGCTCATGTTAGATGGGGATGAACGTGAAATAGCAAATGACTACAGTCATATATTTCAGGCTGATACTGTTTTAAATCTGCAGAGTCTCCTTATCCCTACCCCCAAAATACAGCCATTTTTTGTGTACCCATCTGATGTCAGACAGGAACAAATGTGAAATAACAAATAGAATGAAGTAATATATTCCAAGGTGTTGTCAGATGTAAAAACACTGTATGCCTCCTAACCCATATGCCCAAAAGATAGCTGCCTGTATACACAGCTGATGTTAAATTGTGATGAAAGTGAAAACAATAGGGATTAAGACAATGTATTTCTCTTTGCTGTACCAAGATAGTGCCCTGACCCAAGACAAGCTGTGGTGATCTTCTGTGCATATCTCTGAAGTTTAACTGCGAGGAGAGTTGAACAGATAATAACCAAACTGTCCCCAGCCCCCACACAATCTACAGAAACATTCTGTGCATATCTCTGTGGCTGATTACGAGGAAATTTAAAGAAATAATGTCAAAACCATCCTCATCCCCTTACACAAGCTATATTGACCTTCTATGCACGCCTCTCAGCAGGGCCAGTTTTAGACTACATGGGGCCTAGTGTAGAGGCACCTACTAAGTTTGTGTAAAAAATATTTATCTGTGTGTCAGAGATGTTGGGGGACACCAAACTCTTAGAAGCTCTGAAGGTGTAGCTGTTCTGTGATACAATTTTATGCCTTATTTTTGAAAGAGATAACCAGATGTATTACATATGTGCCACACAATATTGTCTGTATCTCAGATAAAATTGTTGATATTTCTTTCTCTCACTTACAAAAATACAAACACAGACACAAAAACACGCATACTGACACTGCCCCTGACAAGCCTGGCCTACCATACAATGCACTGATTTTTCACACACACACACACACACACACACACACACACACACACACACACACACACACACACACACACACACACACACACACACACACACACACCTAGCTACAGGCAAATTGAGGAATGTCAGTTCATCTATCACTGTCTTTGGTATGCTGGAGGAGACCAGAATATCTGAATAAAATCCACTCAGAGAATTTTGAACCTTCAGGAAGTAAAAAGGTAAAGACTGGGCTAATACCATGCCATTTAGATCTACTGCTCCATTGTTATGCTTCAGTATATGAAGTACAAACTATTAAGCACTTTAAGTAGACTTGACTTGATGCACAAGAGATAGGAAAGATTGCAGTGGAATAAGCAAGTTTATAAAAATAGATGTATGATGGCTCAGAAACATTGGAAAGAAGAGCAGAATAATGCATTCTGAAATACATCAAATTAAACTGGGACGTATACAGTACAGAAAAAGCAACAGAGGTAGAATAAAACATAGAATAGTCAGATACCCAAAAATAAACAAGCAAAATGAAAAGTGTGTAAAAAAAAACAGTTATGACACCAGGAAGTACAGGAAGAGTTATACATCATGGCAGTCAGGAAGTGGAATCCCATCTGGTGTCCTGCATGTACATCTGGATGCCACATCTTCATAAAGATATACCGGATCGAAGAGTTTCAGAGTAGGCCAACAAAAATGCTGCTGGCTCACACAGAACTGCAGTAGGGGGGTGTACCACCTGAGGTATCACATCCATTGTTATTCCCTCAAAACTATACAATGTTATATAAATACCATGCTTCTCAGCTGGACCTCATAATGAATAATATTCCTCATTTTGAGTCTAAAAAATTGTATGCACCATGTTGTTCCACAACGAAAGGGTATGTCACACACTCATTGTTAAGAACATTTTAAATAAATATCATGGTAAATTCCATTGAATCATATTAAATCATCAAAAGTACTTTTTTAAGTATGAAGAGTCACTTGTCAATCATGCTGTGAGCTTGCTAGTTGATATTGTTAGCAAGTGATCTACAGTTTGACTGTTTCCACCATATTTTGAGAGGTATGTTCCACATTTTACGCCTTTGCTCCATATTTTGAGAGGTAGTGTTCCACATTTTACACCTTTGCTCCATATTTTGAGAGGTAGTGTTCCACATTTTACGCCTTTGCTCCATATTTTGAGAGGTATGTTCCACATTTTGGCCCTTTGCTCTATATTTTGAGAGGTACTATTTTATTTATTTATTTATTTATTTATTTATTTATTCCATTTGTTTACCGGGAAAGTCCACTGGGCCTAAAAGAGCCCATTTTCTGTGGAGGCCCAGTGAGAAAAGCTCCGACAAGAACATAGATGCAGAAAAAAAAATGAAACATGAATTGGTACAGAAGTAACAACAGTGTTACACATAGTGGTTACAGTAATATATACAGAATATATACATAAGACAGGAATTTAGTTGGTTTGATTACAGTCACATATACATAATATATACATAAAAGCAGGAATTTATTTGGTTGCCAGATGAATTCAGAGTGGTAAAAACGAAGATAAATTAATCAGCATTATTGTACGGGAATCAACAAGTGATGAAAAAAAAAATATGGAGAAAGTATCATCAGTCACTAGTAGTAAAAAGCATACGGGTTTAGTTACCATATAAGGAGAAGGAAGAGGTTAGGTTATAGCCAGGAAGAGTTGAGTTCATTTTTCAGTATTTGTTTGAAGATGGTGGTGCTGCCCGTGTTTCTTATAGAGGGAGGAAACAAGTTCCATACTCTGGCGACAGTGAAGTAGAGTAGTTGACCAGCCGGTAAGGTGGGCGTTTCTACTTTTAGAAGTAGATGATTTTCAGATCTTAGTTGCCTGCTGGGTTGGTATGTTATATGTTACTCCACTTCACCAGCTGCCACTCCTTTAAACAGAGTAGGGCAGTGGCAAAGGGCCAATTGGTTAGAGCGGCCAGAATGAACACCTTAGATGAAGACTACTATAAAGAAGTGGATACCCTAGTAGGGATGTTAACTAGAAGAGGTTATCCATCAGAATTATTAAATACGTTAACATTAGAAGTTACATCTAAATGAAAAAATGGATTTTATCAACCTATTTTGACAAGGAACTTACAAAATCAGGTAACTACCAGTACTACTGGAGATCATGGTAACCGCAATAAATACCACAGCGCCTTTATTACCACCTTTAATAAAGCCAGTGGTAGTATAAAATGGAGTTTGAACAAAAACTGGAAGGTGCTACAAGAACACCCAAACATAATGAATGACATAGGGGTAATGCCCACTATTATTTATAGAAGAGGCAGTAACATAAAAAACATGGTTGAAGCAAAAAGGAAAGTGACAAATGCTTTAACTAATAGGATGTCAAAATGTGGGAGATGCAGTTACTGCAAATACATACTTGAGGGAACTCATATCAACCTAAAGGGAAGAAAATTAAACATAAAGGGTAAATACAACTGTGATACTACAGGCATAATTTACATCGCAAAATGTCAGGGATGTGATGGGTTTTATGTGGGGAAAACGGAGCGAAAGCTCCATAATCATATTTATGAACATTTATATGAGATTAAAAAAGAAAGAACCACCAATGCACTGTTTAGACATCTAAGTGAACACTCTGACCACTCTTTTAAATTTAGTATATTAGAAAGAGTGGAGAAAGAAAAGCAGGGGGTCCTTGGACAGTAATACTGGAGCAACATGAATTAAAATGGCAACTGCAACTAGAGGCATGTAGGCATCCAGGGCTAAATGACCATGTCAGTATTGCTCCCATCCTGAAACTAAAAGCATGGGAGAGAGAAATGTTTATAAAAATAACACTTTGCTGCTATTTTTATTTTTATTTTTATTAATGGTTTATTTATAAAGATTACTGTGCATGACAACCATATGAACTAATTTTAATAGCACAACAATTAAAACAGCATGTATACTAGGGTATGAATTTAATGACAATATATATGTTCATTAGGGATGTGTATAATAGGGGAATGTTGCTTTAAAATTTCAAAAGGATGAAATGACCAGTGAAGTTTATTTAAATGGCTCTAGAACTGTTGCAACTTGTATATGATGAAGTTTTAAAGGGTTTAAAACAAAAGCACTTATATGCTTACGGCATTGTATTGTATTTCTTGGATTAAACCTGTGTTTTACACTTTTACTGGATTGTACTGCACTTCTTGAGCAGCACCTGAAGTTTTTACAGCTTGGTTTTGGACTGTTTGACTTCCAGCAGCAAGTATTTCTTAGTTTGTGATTTTGGAACATTTTTTTGCTTCTGGAAGGTACAACAGCTACAGGATGAAATGAATGTGAGTTAGGTAGTAGACAGTTGGATTAAAGATCGAACCCTAGGAGCAGGCTGACTAATGAAGATAATCCAGTGGGTGGGAGTGGGAGCAGCAGATAGGGAGAATGGAGTAGAGAGCAACCAGAACAGGATTAACCAGGAACTATTCCTCAGTGTGCCCCTTTGCTCCATATTTTGACAGGTAGTGTTCCATCTTTTGCCCCTTTGCTCCATATTTTGAAAGGTAGTGTTCCATCTTTTGTCCCTTTGCTTCATATTTATGATAGGTAGTATTCTACATTTTGCCCATTTACTCCATGTTTTGAGAGATTCCACATTTTGCCCCTTTACTCCATGTTTTGAGAGGTAGTGTTCTAAATTTTGCCCCTTTACTCCATG
>NC_056739.1:881171323-881211323 GCF_019279795.1 Protopterus annectens | reverse complement strand
ATGGTGATTTAGACAATAGGAGTTGAAATAATGTGTCCCGAGGAATATGTCAATTAGTGATGATATCCTTGACAAATACTGTCCCCCCCCCCCCCCCCCCACAATTGCCAGTTGGTCTGAAGGTTTGATAGGCACTTTACCCAGAAATAGAGGCACGCATTAATTGCTCTAAAACTGTTTCAGTAAAGTGTACATATATGAATGCATTTAAGTTGCAGAAAGCCTCAAGTTCAGGCATTTTGTTTCTGTTAAGACTCCTGCCATTGAGTAGAGCTATGTTAATGCATTAGAAAAAAAAAATAAATGTACTAGGTTGGACTGTCTATCAGATGGACTATACCTAAAATGTTACCAAGAGGGCAGCAATGGTTTTAGTCAGAATGTGGAAGCCTTGATAAGACAGGTGTAAACCATCCCTGACAAAGCAGGAAGGCTTGTCAGCCATCCCATCTCAAGTTGACACATATTGGAGCCCCTTAAAATGATACATCCATTCATTTAAGGCAATTATCTTGTTTTGTCTTGTCTTTGAATGTTGTCATCATTTTGGGTGATAGCAAAATATTACTCAGGACCAGTGTCTTTCCTCCTTCAGACACATACATAGCAAGCTCCAGAAAGACAGTACTTACCCTATTCTTATCCAGTCTTGTGAGGGTAGTGTCCATACGCATGACAATTAAGTCACCTCTTGCTAAAAGATTACTGTGGTTAGATGCGGTCTCAGTGGACAATAAGGGCTTGGAGTCTACAGCCATGTAACACTTACAGGTGTGTAAGTAGGCCTGTAGGTGTGCTCGGTGGAGATGTGCATGTTACTGAGTGAAGTAATGTCTGAGCTTAGGCAGTGTTCTCTTAACAACCTTAGTTTAGTGGAAGACCTCTGTGTTGTGCATTTGTGTTATGCTTACCAAATGTGTTCTGAGGTGAGAAGGTGGCCTCCAAGTTAAGAACATGCTTATAACTTCCACGTATTAAATCACTATGAGATTTGCAGTAAGCATGAGGGAGTTAGCACACTGCCTCAAAATACCTAGTGGTATCAGGCTGATTACAGAAGGGGCAAAAGCTGGCTGAGATTCTATATTGGCCAGTGCAGATAAAATGAAGGGGTATAACAAAACAGGTTAGTAACTTACTCTTGTTATAAGGAAGGGGGGATCATTGACTGGACTAAAATGTGATAAAATACGGGTATGGCTAAAGCATAAAAAAATATGAACTGTTACCACTGTAGTATTCACAAATGCAAAAAATGAAATATAGAAGTGACAGAAATATGTGGGATCAATAAGGTAATTAGTAACAAGTTGCAAATTTAAATCAAATAGCTTCAGGCATCAAGAATCAATTGCAGTAACAATGCATGATCATTGGAGTTAAAATAATAAATCCCTAGCTAAAATCTTGCCAGCTATTGTTTGCAAACCTTTTTTGTACAAAATTGTACATAAACAAGCATTTTATACTGTACATAACAAGAATTTAGCACTTTCAAACATAGCACAGATATTTCTTCAGGCATCCAAAATCAATAACAGAACAATCGATTTAAACAGGAACTTATTTACCTGACAATTAAACTCAAAATCATGAATAAAACCATTGCTAAAATCTTAACATCTACTGCTTGCAAACCTTTTTTCATCAGAATTGTGCATAAACATTTTTACACATAAATAAGCATTTTGCATTGCACATAACAAAAATTAAAACTTGGACTAAAACTTTTTTTTTTCTTTTTCTGATTTATGTTTTGTAAAGATATAGTATCATTCACTCCTGGTTTATTTGAACCATTCAAATGTTAACTGCCACTCTAATTCAATGCATTTCATTTCTTAAATCTTCACCTCTTATGGAAAACTTAGCTACCTGTAAAAACCTGATTTTTAAATTCTACATAATGATCTGTATGTTTACTAAGTTTAGAAAGTGCATTGCTTTTTTTTCATTGTATCTGAAATACTTTTGTTTACTCCAGCTTTAAAACTATGCTCTGTTTTACCCTCATAAAAACTGCCACACTAGCATTGTATTTACTTGTTATTTTTTTTATTTAACATTTTGTTTACTGGGAAAGTAGGAACAATCCACTTTTCAGTGAAGGCCCAGGGAGAAACATTCCAGACGCATGTCTTTGTAACGTGGGAGGAAATCGGAACACCCAGAGGAAACCCACATGAATGCAGGTTCCACACTGAAGGCACCCCAGCTGAGAATCAAACCAGAAAATATCTTGCTCTGAGGCGACAACACAAACCACTGCACCACTGCACCGTCCAAACCTTTGTTTTTGCTAGGTAAACCAGCTTCTGTGTCCCACATTGTTGCAGAATTATTAAAGTAATAATGTTTCCCTACAGAAGGGTGAAAGCAAATGTTACATCCTTGTTATATACAATGTCAAATGCTTATTTATGTACAATGTTTTACACAAAAGGAATTGCAAACAGCAAATATCAAGATTTTAAGTACAATGGTCAGTGTGGCATCAACATCAACCCCCTTTTTCCTATTTTGTACATGGAGTTGGGGAGTCACATTAACAGCAACCACAACCTAGACCCGATGCTCACACCTCCAGATGGCAAAGCCGGCTATGCTTGTCCTTACATACCACACACAAATAAGATGTATTTCCTATGGTAAAAATATATTTTTAACAAATCGTCCAATCCTTATTAAGGTATTAAATTGAGAGGACGGTACAATAGACCTTATATTAGACATCATATACTTAATTTACTGTGGAAAGGAAAGAGCCTAACTTTAGTTCTAGATATAACACAGGTTTGTCTGTAAAACAAATTACATGTACAATCCTGATTTAATAAACTGCATCATGTGATTAACTTTTGCTGTAAATTCATTGTTACTGCAACTGATTCTTAGGTTTTCAGTTTATTTAGCATTCCTACAGTTTTTGTACTGTACAGTTCATTGCTGCTATAATTTTTGCCTTCTACATGTGTGTTAAATATAAAATGTCCTCCTGTAGTTATCAAACAAAGCATACTGCTCTATAATTCATACTAAATATATTTATTGGAAATTATCGAATGATCATGACAAAACTCAGCAAAGCCACGGCTCATCATATTGCTGAGTATTTTATCCTCTGCTTTCTCTCCTTTCTTCAATATTGTGTGACTTTGATTTGTTCATATAAGTTCTGGGTGTGAGCGACATACCCATAACAGCACCCTGACTAGAAGTTTTACCTTTGTAAAACAGAGATTATAAATAATTCATTGATGCAATGAATTTCATCTGTAATTACTTCTGATTGACTACACACACATGCAAATATATATATATATATATATATATATATATATATATATATATATATATATATATATATATATCTATATCTATATATATATATATTATATATATATATTTTTTAATTTATTTTACATTTGTTGATCGGGATAGTCCAACTGGAATCATGTCCATTTTCAGCGGAGGCCTGGGGAGAAAAGCTCCGAGGTAAACAGAAACAATAAACATGTTACAAATATAAATTTGACAAAGAGTACATAAGCAAACAAGAAAGAACATTTTCCACGGGTTAGAGTTAATCCCTGGTGAAAGTCAGGGGTAAATTAAACAGTAGGCTGATTAATAGATTTTACACATTCTAGAAGAGAGTCAGCCAGGCTTGATACAATGACATAGTTTAGTGCCAGATGTTGTTTGAGTCTAGTTTTAAATTGACCTTGGGAGGAGAGTAAAGTAATGTCAGCTGGAAGTGAGTTCCAGGATCTGCCTAAAGAGTTTGCAAATAGAGAGTCACCAGCTACGGTGTTAATTTTGCTCGTCTGAATTAGTAGTCTGTTAGAGGATCTAAGCAGTCGTGGATTATTATAGGGGGTGAAAAGATTTTTAAGTGCTGTAGTATTATCCGGATTATAAAGGATTTTATAAGCCTTGATCAGTTGGTTATACTGGATTAGACTGGGTAGTTCAAGCCACCCAAGCTGGTTAAGATTGATGTGTCCTAAAAGGCAGCCCAGTGGCAAACCTGGCAATGTGGTTGTAGCAGGTTGAGAGTTTGTTAAGTACAGTCTTGTTTAGATTAGAGAGTAGTGGGGATGCATACAGAAGTGTTGAAAGAAGGTGAGAGCGAGCTATGGCAATTTTGGCTGGAGGGGTTAGGAAGGCTTATATTCTGTAAAGTGACTCTAGTTTTTTATTGATGGTTTTGATTGATTGGTTTACATGTAGGTCGAATTTTAGATTGTTATCTATAATGACACCTAATAGTTTTGTAGAGGGGTCAGGAGAGATTATTGTGCCATCACTTATATTTATGGTAAAGGTAAAAGCAGGAGACCTTTGTGTAGGTTAGAATAACAGCATTTTAGTTTTTTGGGATTTAGTATCAAACGACATTCAGAAAGCCAGTTTGCTATAGTGTTAAAGGTGGACTGGGTAGGTAGCAGACCATAAGTCTGTTGGAGATGTGGATGAGCAGATCAGGGTAGAGTCGTCAGCGTATTGGATACAGCTGACTTTTGGGATGACAGTATACAGGTCATTAATAAAGATGGAAAACAGCAGGGGCCCTAGTATAGAGCCTTGTTGTACTCCAAGGGTGTTAGGTAGTAGCTTAGAGAGTTTGTTCTGCCAAAGAACAGCCTGCTGTCTCCCATTCAGGTATGATTTAAACCATTGAAGGGCTCTAGTCTCTAGACAGAATGTTTGCAGGGTGTGTATTAAAAGTTGGTGGTCAACCATGTCGAATGCCTTGGAAAGATCCAAGAAGAGGGCAGAGGATATGCGATTGTTGTTGTGATTATGGTTTATGGTGTTGGTAAAAGCTAGTAGGGCTGAAGGAGTGCTGTGGTGTGGGCAGAAGCTGTGTTGGGTATCTGCCATGAGGTGATTCTGGATTAGGTGGTATATGAATTATCTGTGAATACATTTTTCCATAATCTTTGCAAGTGGAGAGAGTATGGCTGTTGGTCTATAACTGGAGAATTCAGTAGAGCTGCCTCCTTTATGAAGTGGGATTACATAGGATATTTTCCAGATGGTGGTAATTCCAACTTCTGCTATGGTTCGATTAATTAGTATTGATACTGGGTAGGCAATGGCATCAGCTAATTTTTGAAGGTACTCAGTGGGAAGTTGATTAGCAGAGAGTGTGTTGGGTTTTAATTTTTTGATCAAGGTACAGATAAGCGACGTGGCCACTGGTTGGAAGCTGAACGAGAGTAGGTTTCTAGGGGTGGTACTTTCAGGGCCAGGGGAGCTAGGAGGTAGTTGGCTAGCTAGGGCTTGAATTGTCTCTGTAAAGAATTGGTTAAAACTATCTGAAACATCCTCGGGGGTTTATCAATAGTAGCAGCGGGGATAGGGGTACAAGTTTGTCCAGGATGAAGTAGATTATTCAAACCTTCCCAAAACTTCTGAGAGTTGTTTTGATTGACTATCTGTAAATTGCAGTAGTATTGTTTTTTGTCTTTAATTAATATGTATTTAATATATATATATATATATATATATATATATATATATATATATATATATATATATATATACATACATACACACACACACACACACACACACACACACACACACACACACACACACACACACACACACACACACACACACACACAAATGTGTGTATGTGTGTGTGTGTGGTTGAGTGACCATGCAAAATTAAAACAGATGCTATGCAAACAACACTCATTAAAGCAAGCAGACCTTATTATTGCTAGTAAATATGAGAAGAAATAGAAATTGTGGAAAATGAATGCTCCATTTTAAAATGCCATATTTAATGAAAATCCTATGTTTTGTACTCATCCAGTTCAAATTTCTGATTTCCTGACCCCTCTCCCCAGAAAAATGGAAAATTAGTATCCCTGATGAGAGAATATCAACAGAGGTTCCCCCTTGAAGCAGTGCTTTGGATAGAATTCTTTCTTCAAAATGCAGCTTTGAAATAATTGTGCATTCAGCAGACCTGCTATGAATAATTTGACTGCTGCATAGGGATTCTGCTTTATCTTCATGCTCCTCTTTTGCTCGCTCTCAAAACAAAACCTACTCCATAGCTCTGCTAGCTTCACCTGTATTGTGCTATACTGTTATATGTGACTATTTATCATGACATGTTCAATGGTAATACAGCTACTACACAAACATGCTGTGGTCAAAAGTGTACATTCTGAAAACAAAAGAAGTTAGTTCTATATAGTAACTGAGGTATGGCACTCCAGACCACCATAAAGTGTTTGTGGAAAGCTTTGCTCACTGCAAGACAATAAGATTCAGGTTTTGTTAAGAAAACACCATATTTTGGTACATGTATTGCCCAGGTCTGCCTGTGTTTTCTATTTCATTCATGAAAAGAGTGAATGAAGTTCTCCCCACTGCCACTACATAAATACTGAGACAGGGACTGCAGCCCTTGATTAGGACCATCAGCTCTCTTTGATCATTTTGGTGCTGATGCATCTGCTGTTTGATTCCAGATGTTTAATGTAATGTCAGCTTTTCTGAATGTGCGTCTGTTTATATTCTAAGGCCCCATACTTACAGGCCTCCCAAAGGTGAGATATAGTGAACTGAAAGTGCAAATGTGGGAAAATATATATTATTTCAGAATTTGCAAATTCACTGTACTATGAGCTACACAGATATAGCAGGAGTGTGGAGGGACACTTCCCAATATATCCAGGGGTGCAGCAGGTGAGGCTCCCTTGCAAAAAGACTTAGTTTAAAGGCATATCAGAGTCTTTCAGAATTCACTTCCCCCTCCTCACAGCTGGCCATCAGCTGTCATCAGCTCCTCTCCTCATTCAGCAGGTTTACTGGACCTGGCTTAGCCTCCCCTTGAGCTCATCCTAACTGCCATCTGGGTCCTGTGATATTGAGGACATTAGTGCAGCTTCATATTGCTGCCAGAGAGTGTGCCGCAACCCTTCACACCCCTTGGCAGCCCTGTGACCTCTGCTTTAGGTGCTGGGATTGTAGATGCATGTGGCTTCTAACCATTCTCAACATCCAACTAAGTTATCCACCCACTTTGCAGCATGTAGCTCATGAGGCTCATAATGCTTATATATATATATCACAGAGAGCCTTGGCTGCCTCCATCTCCACAAGATGGGCAAGGCAACATTGGCCGCTCACTCCCATCCTCCTCCCATGTGACCTATCCAACACCAGTTCCACTAATCGAACACAGGTCATCTGGGTCACAGTAAGGACTTTATCACTCTGTGTCACAGGTCCTCTTAGAAGTAACTTTTTAATATGAATTATGCTTTAATTTTGAGAGCTTCAACTAAATTCCTTAATGATCGAATAGATGAAGCTTCAGCCAGAGAGTAATAAGTGGCTGAAACTTCAACGCAAAAAAAAAAAATCTACGCACTAATCATTAGGGAAGCACAGAACACAGTCAAAAAGGATCAGCAGTTTATGTATTTTGGTTTGACAACTGAACAAAGATGTATAGAAGTTTGTTACCAAACTGACTTTGGTTCAAAAGGATGGGCAAACAGGGATGGTTTCAAATAGATCATCTTAACAATCACACGTATATATTCATCTGTCTTGTACTAGACATAAATTAAACATTTATAACTTATAAAAACTGATCGACACCATAGCTGGTTAGTATATTATTTTAAAAGCTACACTGTGATAAGGTAATTTGCTGTATGTGTGATATATATATATATATATATATATATATATATATATATATATATATATATATATATATATATATATATATATATATATATATACACTCACACACACACACACACACACACACACACATGCAAATGTTGTCTGAATCAGAAAATTGCAGAAATGTAAACTGTGCTTAAGTCTTGTAAAGCCAGAAGCAGTTAAACTAACAATATATGATATAATCTGCAGTGTATGTGCTTTTTCATGGCTGGAAAATGTACAATATGTTGATTTGTTTCAATGAATGTAAAAGAAGAAAAAATGGAAACAATATATAAGGAATCTGTATCTGAGGTGTGGAGTGTAAACCCCTGCCTTCTGCTACAAAACTGCAATTAGACCAAGGATGCAAATTGTGTGACTAACATGTAAAAAATGTTATTGCAAGATCTGTACATACCTCTCAACTAACAGACATTGAAATAGCAAGAAAGGCCCTTGAAAAATATGAACATCTAGTTAAAATCTGGACATAATTAGCATACAATTTTAATACCAAATACTATGACTCTTCTCAATTTCATTAAAATGTGGGATACTACTCAACACATTTAAAAACAGAGTCACAAAAATTATGAAAAATGGAGCACATTATCAACTTCAATGAACTGCATTGCAAAATTTTACCACACAAGGTCATTTATTATTGCTTCAGAAAAAATAAGTTGAAAGATGTGAGTCCTCTTTCTTCAAGTCATGATTGTCCCCAGTATGTTGGTCATGTCATAGTATGGCCTTCTGTGTTCTAGACAGCTTCATAAATGACATGAGATGAGGGGGATTCCGAAAATTTTGTGAAGGGGTAAATCAAGCCTGAAAATAGGGACATACTTCCAAAAACAGGGTCACCTGTGCATGGTAAATCAGGCCACAAAACAGGAATGTTTCTTCAAAACAGGGACAGTTGAAAGGTTTGGATCTATACCTAATAGACTGTGAACCAATGTCCATAAAGAAATGCAATCAGAAGATTATTCTAAGAGGTAGCTAAACTAAAAGTCAATAAACAGTCTGTCTGTATGACAACAAATTAAGATATAAACCAGATATCAGAGAAAGAATGTTGAGAAGGGAAAATAAGAGAAGAACCTATAACTTGTAGCCTTGTGCTCTCAGCAGTTGTGTCTCTACATGGAAATTCAGAAAGGTTCAGCAAATATTTAGTAATCCCTGTAGTTCAGAATTAGCTAGGCGATATGAGTTCTTGTCAGATTTTTTTTCTTCTATCTTATCTAATCAAAACATTATATTCTATTTCATTGTACATCTGAATCTCTCTCTGTACATGAAATTGGTTACTGTACTGCTTAATACATTATATTTCTAAGTAAAGTATTTTATTTTTTCACTCTTTAAAAGGTTATGCTGGTCATCTTTTATTTGTTTTATTAACTGATAAGGGGGTATTGTTGCTAACTGGTGACAAACTGCCAGGATGTGCCTCTAACTGAGCAAACTGTTCTGCACATTGCCATTTTTGCCTACTATTAATTGACTTCTTATCTATGAAGAGTGAACAGTAACTGGGGAGGTCCCCAGCCTGGTAATCTCAGCTTTGTGTCTGTTTATTACCATGAATAAGGGTTTATTTAAAGCACAAGCTTGTGTGCAAGTGAGCACTGGAAGGCATTGAAACACAGAGAGATAGTGGTGAAAAGAGGATCTGGGGAACTAGTCCAAAGTCTCTGCTTAGAGAGTTGACCAGTGCAAAGCTTATGTGGATGGTAAATGCCCATACCCTGGACAGCAGTGCATATTTCTTGCAAGCTCTTCTAACCCATCTGCACTAAGTGAATAACTTAATTGTTTATATTTGTTTGTATTGTTTATATTTTAATTTCTTATTAAGTATTTGGCATAACTACATTACTTAGTTTTATAAGGCTATACATAAACTTGTGATGTTTCCTTTATACATGAACAAATTTATATAAAATTTGTCTTGTCCACTAAGGCCTGGATTGTAGCTTGAAAGGATCTTTGGACCAGATCATTTACCTGGTTAATAAAATTAAATAAATAAGTGGTGTTACTCAAAAGACCATACCCCTGGTGACGATTCATAATGGTTGGCAGTGTAAGGATTCAAAACACATTAACAATTTAATTCCCACTTTACAATGGTTGGTAGCTGTAAGATTCAAAGTCTTACCATTCTGAGTCCCACTCCTAACCTTTACAGTATGATCACATAACAGCTGCATGTAGCAACATTTTTAGCCTTGGCCTCATTCAAAATATATAATTTTAGATGAGTTTTGCTGTACTGTATTAGTGTAGATGTATGACTTTTAGTCTTATAAGTCAGATACTTTGGATGTTATGATGTGTTGCATCTCTAAATTATATGATAAATAAAAAGAAAAGTCAATTCAAAATATTTTCACTTTTAAATCTAGTATCTCCGGTTGTTAAAACAGTAAGGAATTTGAGTCAGAGTAATTCAAAGCCATTATTACTGTCAATCCATATCAAGAATTTTACATCTACAAGCTTCGGTTAGTTAAATACAGCCTTAACATGTTAACAGTAATTTAGAGTAACGTATTTGAAACTATTACCAATATGATTATGTTCAAGAAGCTCCTGTATTCTAATTACATTCTAATAGCCATTAAATAAGTAGTATAACTAATCCAGGGGAATCCATGGAGATTTTTCCTACCCTTTATAATATGTGCAAGTGAACACTGCATCTGTTGTATGCCAACAATTCATTCTAAGCATCTAATTTACATCCATATCTCTACCTCCTAACCCTGTAAATTCAAATTACTTTTTTCACGTCTTCATTAGAAAATAGTGAGTGATGTTTCATTAAAGAGATACGACATTTCAGACTATAATAAATGCCTTTGAGAACAGTTTCAAGACCTAATAACCATTTGCTTATTCATTCTTTGATATCTGCTTTTATTAAATTCTGGGTTGTTTTGCAGCCACAGCCTATCCCAACAGTCACGGGGCACAAGGAAAGGAACAAGAAACTAATTCTGGATGCAGTGTGTGTATATATATATATATATATATATATATATATATATATATATATATATATATATATATATATATTTATAAATAGAACCACAAAGCCTTCTGCTCGTTAAGCACCCCGTTCCCCTGTGGTTGAACAAAACTCGACAGGAAACTGTCATACTCTTCATAAAAACCAACACTGTTTATTTAAACCAAACTGATTAAGTGCTTTCATCCTATAAAGTGGGGACTTCATCAGAATAATCCAAAATGTATCCAGAGCACTTTATATACAAAAGGCCTTTTCACATGACAAACAATTGCATCACTCCTCCCTATTTGAATTTAAAACATATTCATAATCAATTGGGTTGGGTTAGGTTACAAAAGACTGGAAAAAGAAAATTGTAAGATTATATACAAAGAAACAATGGGAGGACATTTATTTGGCTCCAAAATATGAAACAAAGTCCAGAAAGGTTAGGATTTTTGCATGGAAGTGTTTGGTAGTACTTTTACATCCCAAACAGACCTCAACAAATTTGTTTCTCAAATAGAAGCAAATGCTGGAGATGGGATGGTAAAGCAGTAATGTAGCTATGGTGGGGAGAAGGGGTCAGCTACCCTAGGCACAAAGTGTTGGGGTGGCATGCGATGCTCAGCCAATCCTGATCACTCTTTAATTCATAGTGGCTTTTATTAGCCAGTATTGCATTTGTGGTTAACTCTGAGTGATGTCGCACTCTGTGTGTGTGATCTAAACTGTAGTAACTGGTTGCTACATTATAGCAAGCAGTTTGCAACAGTTTAAAGGTTAAAAAAGTATATTTTTTTACTGAAAGCTGAGTGCTGTAGTGCCCCCAAGCAATTGCTTGTTACATTTGTAGCAAGCAGTTTGCTACACATTTTTAAACTAAGACCTGAATGCTGTTATGCTCTGTGCAGGAAATAAACTATAGCAACTGCTTGTTGGAGCAAATAACAAGGAAAAGGTACTAGAGTAAGATGTCACCAAGCAAAAGCAGGGACTGCAAGTTAGAGACTGCCTTCCCTATCAGGGATTGATAACAGAGCATAAGCAAAGAGAAAGAGGTAGGGAAGGGTTAACTGAAAGACTAGCCTTGGTACAGTGTTTTGCTGAGTCTGGAACAGAAACTGTTGTTAAAAAAGGGATAATTAGTAAGACATATAAAATAATGCATGATAACTATAAGAATCAATCAGAAGAAGTTATAAAAGGCTGGGAAAAGAGGACAGAAAGACAAAGACCATGTGCAAAGATACAGTGGGAGGATATTTGTATGGCCCACAAGTATGCAACAAAGCCTTAGGATTTTTGCGTGAAAGCTTTTGATAGTACTTTTATATCCCAAGCAGATATCACAGCATTTTTCCTCAGGCAGAAGCAACTGCTGGAGTGACACATACTCTATGACATCCCTACCACCTGTCTCCTACCTTGTATTTCTAAAGAACAGGTCGTAAATGCCATCTCTAAGGCCAAACATACAGCATCTATGTAACCTGATAACATCCCAGGCTGCCCTCTACATGGGCTCCAACAAGAATTAGGAACACCATTGGGTACTCTTTTCAATCATAGTCTAACCACCAGCTTCATCCCAGCTGAATGGAAAATGACCACTGTTTTATTCCTTTGCACGAAGGTGATGCTTCCAATGACCCCAGGAACTACAGATCTATTAGACTGACTAGCTTTATCTGCAAGGCCATGGAGTGAATCATCATGGTTATTACCAACAAAGATATAGGTAACCTCCAAACACTTGACCCTACTCAGTTTGGATATGTTAAAGGGAGATCATGCCTGTTAAATCTGGAGACTTCTTTGAGACAGGGCCAAAATCTGTGCATACAGCCTACCTAGACTTAGCCAAGGCTTTTGATACTATCACCTACTCAGGCATCATTGGCAAACTCACCCAGCTAGGTATCAACCTTTATATTGTTAAATGGGTCACTAACTGGCTCACTGATAGAACTCATATAGTCAAAATAGGGGAATCCACCTCCAACAGCAGACCTGTAACCAGTGGTGTTCTACAGGGATCAGTCCTGGGACCTCCACTGTTTGGAATATATTTCCCTGACATACAAGCAAAAACTAAAGGTGTGTGGCTGATAAAGTTTGCTGATAACTACAAACTGGGAGCGGTCATACAATCTCCAAATGATTCACAAGGTTGCAGAGATACAGAGATAAGATGATAAGATGATAAGATAAATACAGAGATAAGATGATCAGCTTTAACAATTGGCTTAAACTCTGGTGTCATTCAAAGGGGATCCAATGTCTGTCTGCCTGGGATGACATGCTGGACAAGCCACGCTGCTTCGCAAGGGACGGCTTGCACCTGTCACCCCTGGGATTCCGGATATTGGCAAAGGCTCTTGCCACCCCCATAGTGCCTTTTTTAGGCAAGGCTCAAATTCTAAACCTACCACCCTAGAACACAAAAAAGGAAAAAAACTAAGGGTAATGCTGCTCAATGCCAGAAGTCTAAATCTCAGAATGCACGCACTCGAGGCCCTTCTCAGTATGGAGAACATCGATGTCTGTGCAGTGACAGAAACCTGGTTCAAGGCTCCTGAGAGCACCCCAGCACTATCAGGTTTTACCTCTTATCATGCGTTCGCCCCAAAATCCGGACAATACCAAGAAAGGAGGGGGGGGTATCCATATTCATCAAGGACACCCACACCTCAAGACTGGTGGCAACGCACGATGCATCGGAGACCATCCAGGTGCAATTAACCATAGGCAAGACTGCTCTGCAAATTGTAGCATGTTACAGGCCACCCTCACAAACTCAGGAACCTCACATGGCCTTCCTGAAAACACTAGAGGGATAAATGTATCACCAAACACCATCATACTAGGTGACTTCAATTACCCTAATATAGACTGGGAACACTACTCAAGCCCAAACACCCTAGCCCAAAAGTTCCTGGAATTCATAAACTCAAATGCCATGGAACAACTAGTCACCATCCCCACAAGAGGAGAAAACATACTTGATCTCATCATCACGAACATGGGAGCACAATGTTCAACACCGAAGTATACCCCTCACTGGTGAGATCAGATCACAAACTAATCTCACTGGAGGTCCTCATCCCACCCCCACCTGAAATAAAAAGACCACAGTAAAGAACTTCTCGAAGCCGACTTCACACTTCTAAAGACTAGTGTGGTCTCCTTTAAGGCCCCGAGCCGCGGAAAACAGTACTCAAGCCGCTGAATCACTTACAAATGCCTTCTACCAGCACCTGCAGGACTGCATGGATAAGGCAATCCCAAGCAAAACAAAGACTCTTTGTACCAAAGGCAAGCGTCCAGTCTGGTGGACCCCAGCCATAAACAAACTCTACAACAAAAGGAGGAAGCTACTACAAGATAGAGCAAAATCCTTAAAAGGTAAGACACCCTTGATCACTATAAGTAAAAACTAAGAGCTCTCATAAAATCATCCAAAGCAAATTTTGAGAGAAAAATAGCTAAAGACTCAAAAGACAATCATAAGGCCTTCTTTAGCTATGTTAGAAACCTGGGAGGAAACTCCCAGATATGCTCAGAACTAGTTCAAAATGATGTGAAGATTACTGATCCTACAGACATTGCCAACATACTGGCTGACAGGTTCAGTGCAAACTTCTCCCCCCCCCAAAAGGAGAGATATCTATACCAAGCGATTGCAGCCCCCAGACATCTCCAACGCCCAAGTGAGAACCGCTCTCTCCAAAGCAAAAAACACAGCATCCACGGGACCTGATGGTGTCCCCGGCTGTGTGCTCCACGAACTCAACGAGGAATTAAACCCACAGCTAGGACAGCTGTTTAATCATAGTCTTACCTCTGGATACATACCCAGGAGTGGCGCACTGCAACTGTGGTCCCACTTCACAAAGGCGGTGCCTCCACCGACCCTGGAAATTACCGCCCATTAGCTTGACAAGCCTTATCTGCAAAGCCATGGAGAGGATCATAATGGACCTCATAAATAAAGACATAGGGAATTTGCAGACTTTGGATCCATCCCAGTTTGGCTTTGTCAAAGGCAGATCATGCCTTCTAAACTTGGTTGACTTTTTGAAACAGTCACCAAAGCCATTGATGAGGGAAAGGCAGTCCATACAGCCTACCTCGATCTGGCGAAGGCCTTCGATACAATACCCCACTCGGGTATCATTGAAAAACTCATCAGCTTAAATGTTAACCCATACATCACAAGATGGGTTGCAAACTGGCTGAGTGACAGAACCCACAGGGTCAGAGTTGCTGGCGCCATGTCAGACTCAAAGCCTGTCACAAGTGGTGTACCACAGGGCTCAGTCCTGGGCCCACTCTTGTTTGGCATCTACTTTTCCAAAGTACAAGCAAACACAGGAGGGTTATGGCTGACAAAGTTTGCAGATGACTGCAAACTGGGCCATAGTAGAAAACACATCTGAGACAGATATCCTTCAGAAGGGTCTCACAGAAACGGATAACTGGTGCCAGAGCCATGGCCTAAAGTTAAATGCCAAAAAATGCATAGTCATACCCTTCGGGAAAAACAAGGTTACCCCTAGCTACCAAATAGGTGGCAATCCACTGAGCACAGAAGAAGTTATCAGGGACCTGGGGACCCAGGTTGATAGTAGTCTGTCATTCGACACCCATGTAGCTAAAGTAGTTAGGAAGACCTTCTACATTGCCCACCTTATCATGAAGGGATTCTCATCTAGATCAAGGGAGGTCATAGTCTCCCTATACTCATCACTCATCAGACCGATGATTGAGTACAATGCCCCATTCGGAATGTATCTGACCCGACACTTGCAGCAGCTGGAGAGGCCTCAAAAGTTCCTCACCAAAAGGATAAAGGGTCTCAAACATCTGTCCTATGCTGCCCGACTGAAAGAACTCCAGCTCTATTCAGTCGCCACCGCTTGCTCAGAGGTGACCTTTGCCTAACATACAAGGCCATGTCAAACCCAGATTTGATGAATATGCTTCACCTCAAAAAATCTAGATCCGTCAGAGCCACAAGGGCGGGAGACTTAAACCTCGACACGGCTATTAATAGGACGTGCTGGAGGGATAGATTCATCACCCAAAGACTCCCTATGCTGTGGAATAAAATCCCGGTATATGTGAGGCAGAGCACCTCGCTGGCCTTGTTCAAGAAAAATCTTGACCAATGGATGGGAGATCGCAGATATACCCCAGGGATTACCTCAGTGTCACTGCTCGACAGAGGCACAGCAAAATAATGGGTATAGTTCCCCATACTAAAGGGGTGGCGTAAGCCACAAAACTATGGGCTAGGCTTGTAAATGCCCTCGGGCAGATAGCCTAGTATGAACCTATGAACCTATGAACCTATGAATATCCAAACACACAAACAAATCAAACTGCAGCAGAATTCAGCATTTTAATGATAAAACCATATGAAGGCAACAATTGCCTGCAATTTAATACACTATTAAAAAAAACTGTTAAAAAATACAAAGGATAAGCACTTTGGTTTGCAGTATGTAACACTCAAACTTCTTCAGATCCATTTTAAAATCACCATAAGAAGGTACTTTTATAAGCTCTGACTGTCACATGACTACACTCTTAAAGAGAACTTGCCTAAAACTACAAGCAGTTTAACTATGCAAAACACCTTAAAAATTATCTTTTGCTGTAGTTGGTATGCAGCTTTAAAATGCTTGCTAAAGACATTACATCATTTAAACCTGGATACATAGTAGCATTCAGGTAAATTTGCCAACATAATTTTTTTTGTTCCACACTAGTTTGCCACATCCCACCCTTTAATCAGCATGCACCTTCTCCAATAATATAAACTGGAAGGTGTGTTCTGTATATTGGACAATGTGCTTATATAAAGCATTAGACATTTTAGCTGTTTTTATGTCATAAAGGTGTTCGTATATTCTTGATCTCAAGCGACATTCTGTCTTCCCAATATTATATGCTTGACATAATTTACAAATGGCAGCATATGCCACACTTTTGGTCTAACAATTATAGCATCATTTTACTATTATATTCTTATTATTTATTTTACATCTTGCTGTCATCATTATATAAGGGCACTGTGGACAGGCTCTGCATTTATGCATGTATCCTTCAGTCTGTGGAATATTTTTTGGTATATTTGCTAATATTTGTTTGAGATTCCTATCTTTCTTATACACAACTTTGGGATGGGGACCCAAAATAGTGTACATGTTTTGATATTATCTAAATATTGACCAATTCTTATTTATTATATGGTTTATTGCCATACTGTTATTATTATATGTGGTAACAAAGTGGCGACCATTTTATGTATGTTTGTCCAAATCTGTTATAATATTACTAGATCTCGTTAGCTGCATTTGATGCCCATCTATTTCTCATTCAACTTCATCATGATTCGCTCCTTGATTTGATAATATGAGCTGGAAAACACCTTTCCTTCTCTTATGCGTCACTTCCTTCTTAATGCTTGTAATAAGCCTAGCTGGATAACATTGTTTCTTGAACAATTCACTCAGATATGAACACTCTTCCATAAAGTAAATCTTCTTCTGTAGTAATCATTCTAGCGGCGTGTACTATCTGTCCCTTCATGATGGCCCGCTTTTGATGGAATGGATGATTAGTATCAAAATATAAAAACCCATTAGAAAATGAATGTGGGTTTCCTGAAGATTTTAGCAAATAACGTATTATTATGATGGTCTTTACTCAATTCACCATCCAGATATGAAATAGTCTCTTGACTCATTGTACGTGAAAACAATAAAAATGTTGTGGTATTATTTATAAATGTAATACAATCACGTATCAACACTTTGGGCCCAGATCACAGAATAAATAATCGTCCAAAAATCTTGAGTACATCGTAATGTACTGGAAAAAGTCACTAGCATAAAGAAACATATCTTCCCAATAGGCCGTTATAATATTAGCATATGCATAGCTGCACGCCAACTACAGCAAAAGATGAGTTTTAAGGTGTTTTGCATGGTTAAACTGCTTGTAGTTTTAAAGGCAAGTTCTCTTTAAGAGTGTAGTCATGTGACAGAGCTTATAAAAGTACCTTCTCATAGTGATTTTAAAATGGATCTGAAGAAGTTTGAATGCTATATACTGAAAACCAAAGTGCTTATCCTTTGTATTTTTTAACAGTTTTTTAATAGTTTATTAAATTGCAGGCAATTGTTGACTTTATAAGGTTTTATCATTAAAACTCCGAATTCTGCTGCAGTTTGGTTCATTTGTGTATTTGAATCTCCAAATGATGTCAACATCCTACAAGAAGGTCTTACACAAGCAAATGATTAGCGCCAAAGTCATGGCCTTAAACTCAATGCAAAAAATGTATTATCATCCCTTTCGGTAAGAGCTATGTTCCTGCGAACTACCACATCAGTAGCAACACCCTAAGTATGCACCTGGTGGTGAGAGGCCTGGGCACATAGGTTGACAGCAACCTTACCTTTGACAACCATGTCTCCACAGTGGTAAGAAAGGCATTCTATTTTGCTTATCTCATAAGTAAGGGCATTGCCTCCAGAAAAAAAAAAGTTATAACTGCCTGTACTCTTCCCTCATCAGGCCAATAATTGAGTACAAAGCCCCTTTTGGTATGTAACTTTCCAAGCACCTGGAGCAATTGAAAAGACCACAAAGGTTCCTCACAAGGAAAATTCAAAGTCTTCAGCATCTGTCCTATGTGGATTATCTGAAATCACTTTCACTTTACTCTGTTTCATACAGACTACTCAGAGGTGATCTCTGCCTTGCATTCAAGGCAGTCTCTGACCCTGAGTTATTGGAAATGTTGCATTTCCATAAGTCAGATGGTACACGAGTTACTCGCTCTACACTTGATTTTAGCCAAAAGGCCGAGAAGCGATATGGGTTACTCACTCTAAAGACCTTAACTTGGTATGTGACATAGACAGAACCTGCTGGAGGGACAGATTCATCTCTCAGAGGTTACCACTCCTTTTGGAACAGACTTCCACTTCATGTCAAACAAAGCACCTCATTGGCCCTCTTCAAATGCAATCTGGATGACTGGATGGATAACCGTAAATTCACCCTGTGTCCTTCTTGGACAGGGGCAATAGGTGCTGATCATGGAAATAAGGGTACAACTTGGCTAGGCTTGTAAGGGCCCTAGGGCCATTAGCCTAGTAACTTCCTATGATCCTATAATGGGAAAGCAGTGGCATAGCTAGGGTGGGGCAAAGGGGGCAACTGCCCTGGGCACAAAGTGTTGAGGGGGCATGGTAGGACAATCCTGATCACTCTTTAATGCATATTGGCTTTCATAAGCCAGAATTACATTTGCAGTTAAACCTAAGCAATGCAGTGCTCAGTGTGTAGTCTGAACTGTAATAACTGCTTGCTACATTGCTACAGTTTTCAAGTAAAAAAAAAAAATTAACTGAAAGCTGAGTGCTCTAGTGCTCTGTGGCTCTGTGCAGAGTATAAAGTGAATCAGCTGCTTGTTACATTTGTAGCAAACCATTTGCTACAGTTTAAAAGACAAAAAATTGTTTCTTTTTTTCAAAAACTAAGACCTGAATACTGTAATGCTCCGTGCAGGGTATAAACTGCAGCAACTGCTTGCTACATTGGTAGCAAGTAGTTTGCTACAGTTTAAAAGAGAAAAATGTCTCTTGTTTTAAAATGAAAATCTGAGTGATATGCTCTGTGCTAGCTATAAACTCTAGCAACTACATGCTGCATTTATAGCAAGTAGTTTACTACAATTTAAAAGAAGAAATATTTTTTTTTACTAAAATGACAGGAAGAAGGGGCAGAGGAAGGTCTTAAAAATGGGATCTGATTGGCTGGGGTAGGAAAAAATTGGGGGGGGGTGTCATGTAGAAGGAGAAGATTTTTTTTTTCGCTCTTCATTTGAAGATATGAGGAGATGAAGTGCTACTTTGTTGTACCCACATAGGGTGCTGGTTGAGCCAGCTGCACTTCTGTGGGAAAGGGAGAGGTAATTGGGAATATCTTTTTTTTGGGGGGGGGATGTAATAAGCTAGCAGATTTTAAAAATACCCTACAGAATATTGTCAGAAATGTTGAGGAACCATAAATGAAGTACTGAACACTTTAAAGGAGATTAAAGACTGGAAGTGGGAAGGAGGAAATTACATAGAAATAAATGGAACCTAATGGAACAATAAATACAGAATAACATTCAGGAGTGAAATTTAAGGGAAGATAGAACTTGAGTAATTTATGTAGTGTTGGATTGAATAATTTTTGCAAATAAGAAAACATATATGTATAACTCATGAAAAATTTTTTATAGTGTGTTTTCTTTTCTATTAAAGTATATATGTGTTGGATTGAATAATTTTTTGCAAATAAGAAAACATATATGTATAATTCATGAAAAAATGTTTATAGTGTGTTTTCTTTTCTGTTAAAGTATATATATATATATATATATATATATATATATATATATATATATATATATATATATATATATATATCCATGTCCGTATTAAAAATGTATGAATTTAATAAAAGGTATTAAAAAACTTGTGAAGTGAACACACAATGCAGTCACAAGTTCACACACACACACACACACACACACACACACACACACACACACACACACACACACACTTGTGAATCCCATGCATAAGGCCAAAAAAGGCAGTATGACAAACAGCCAAATCTATCCATCCATCCATTCCTCCATCCATACATCCACACTTGCATGTCACAGCTGATTCTTGCAGCAATCCTGTAAAAAGCCACCACCATCCATGAAGTTTACTAGGTAAGGTGGTGATGGAAGTATATTTTCCAGGACTTTCTTCCACGTCACACATGCAGAAGGCACCCCACCAATAAATGAATCAACAAAACCTCCTACTGTCGGATAACAATACTACCCACGGCATTACTGTGCTATCACAATAGCTAGGTACAAAAGTCCAAATAAAATAAATCTCACAGGGCCAAACACAAAAGCTTGAACACCGATAGTACTACAGTGAAACAAACAAATGCTTCTGTGTCTTGTGCCTCACCATCTTGTGGCTGCTGTGTGCCTGTAACACACATGTTTGAGACATTTTATCTAATAACACAGACGCACCAGCAACTGCACTCATGCCCAGTCAGGCCAAGTCACATTTATTTCTTGCTGCAGTGTATGTAATGTTTCTGTACTCATGCCCAGTCAGGCCAAGTCACATTTATTTCTTGCTGCAGTGTATGTAATGTTTCTGTACTTTTTCACTGTTTTAATAAAACACTTCACTAGGATTTCAACTGCATATTACAGAAAAAGAAAATGTAAACATCCAACATAAATCACAACCTACAATAAAAACAAACAGATAATCTACTTAGCAGGGTTACTATTGAAACCTCAGTGTAAATAAGATGGAGCTGCAGGAATGCTAGATAAACTCCATAATGTATAAATGTTCCCTCATGCTGTCTAAAGTGACATTTGAACTATGGGGCTCAAGGATATCTAAAGTATTATCCATGAGGCACAACTATCCTGCAAGAGCATTTCCTTCTAACATTTTTCTCTAATTTTAGGGTCCTTTGCTTCTAACTTTGTGCCACATAGATACCACAGTAATTTCCTTACACTCCTTTCAGAGGGCCTGCCTTCCTCCAAACTCTGGTTATGACCTTCTTACCCACCAACAAAAGTAGTCGCCATAACTGCTTTTGAGAAGGGTCAAGGGTCAGTAAGTGGACATGCCCTATGAGGAATATGGAGGGAGGGAGTAAGATTCATTTTATCTTGCCAAAGTGTATTGCATCATGTCTGAAGTGTCTATTTCAACTCTACTAAGTCTGGACACTCCCAAAATATATGAACCCACATCCTTAAACTCCTTTCATCACATCGTCAACTACCAGAGTTCTGGCAGGGATACATATATGAAAAGTGGGACAGGGTATAAACATATTTAATGAGGCACTGTCACCAAAGAATGAAAATCTCCCTCAATAAATAGCATATCATGGTATTTGAAATAACTCTGTCCACACTACTTACAACAGTTGAATTTCTAATATTTTCTCCCAGTCTTAGGAAGGTTCGTAGGTTCATAGGAGATTACTAGCCTAATGGCTCAAGAGCGCTTACAAGCATAGCCAATTTTACCCAGATTTTACCCAATTTTTTACCCTTAGAGGAAAGATAACAAGGGTCAGCAAGCAGAGTTTTGACTATTTTTACAGACTGCCTCTGTCCATAAGAAACATTGGTGACACCCCAGTAGTGAATTTATGATTTTCCATCCATTGGTCCAGATTGGGCTTGAAGGTGGTCAGGGAAGGGCTCTGCTTTTGTGAATAGAAAGCCTATTCCAGAGGAGGGGCAATCTCTAAGACACATATCTGTCTCTCCACTATGATCTATTCATGTCAGAGATTAGGTTTAAATCTTTGAAACAGGTAACCCTTGTGCAGTTATTTTTGTGAATAGGCAACATTTCCTTCAGGGCTGGGTCAGAGATTGCCTTGTAGGTCAGACACAGATCGCCCCACTGTAAACAGTAGGAAACTGAATACAGTGTTAGGAATTTTAATAGGTCCACATATGACATGTTGTTTACACCATGTATTTTTGGGTGAGAAACTTCTGTGGACACTCCAACTGTTGTAGGTGGCTGGTGAGGTGCATGCCAAAGGATATACTGTATTCAGTTATTGGTCTGATGAGGGCTGCCTACAGTGGAAATATGACATGTGTAGATCTGGATGTATGCCCTTACATATAAGCTGAACCATATAGAAGGATTTCCTCGCCACCATGGACACATGGTTGCCAAGGTTCAGATTAATATTTATCTGAGTACCCAGATCTGTCACCACTGCATCCACTCTTGCAGGGGTGATATCAATTGTGTCATTTGCAGGGGAGTATTTGATTTCCCAAAGGGTATCATTATGAACATCTTCACATTCAGTGTGAGGCCGTGGCTTTGACACCAATCATTAGTCCATGTCAGACCTTTCTGTAGGATATCAGCATCATTTGAGGAGTCATTAATTGCCTCCAACTTGCAGTCTTCAGCAAATTTGGTGAGCCAAAGGCCATCTACATTTGCCTTGACAACCGAGAAGTATATTCCAAACAGATGAGGGACAAGCACTGAGCCCTGTGATACTCCACTGGTGAGTGGCCTCTTGCTGGATGTAGAGTCCCTCACTCTAACAACATGTGCCCTATCCATGAGCCATTTGGCTATCCATTTGGTGACGTGGAAGTTTATGCTCAGTTTTGTAAGTTTATCTATAATACCCAAGTGGGGTATTGTGTCTAATGCCTTGGCTAACTTAATGTAGGTGCCATACACTGTCTTACTCTCATCCATGGCCTTGGTGACTTTCTCAAAGAAATTCCCCAGACTGAGAAGGCAGGACCTACCCTCAATGAAGCTGAACTGGGGTGGATCTAGTGTCTGGAGATTTCCTATGTTGTTGTTAATCAGGTCTGTCGCTCGTTCGGTCAGAATAAAACAGATGAGCAGTTGTAGGTTCGGTTCAAGCAGCTTTATTATATACAAACACATCAGGATTGAGGCTTAGTAACTTAAATAAATTTAAAAACAGACTGACTACTGCACTCATACATGTTAATACTCTGGCTGTTCTCTCAAAATGGCACTGCTGCCTGTATGTGCATGTGCCCTCACTTTGAAATGCTTCTTAAAGTTACAACACACACTCTGTTCTACATCCTCCCTCTTTGAGAAATAAGTCATGCACTGAAAATGACAACATTCACTGACATGCAGTTGTACAGAAACAATCCTTTGACATGCAATTATACAGAACTAATTCTTTGACATGCAATCATATAGAGCCAAATACAAATAAAACAATCATGTTCAGGTTGCTGTGTATTTTACACTGTCTAGAAATACAACCTGATCATGTGACATAAAAATTAGTACTGGGTTTAGCAACAGGGACTGTCTTTAATGAATGTTTAACTTCAGGGATATCTGGGATAACATCAGGAATGGGAACGGGTATTGAGACATGTCCTTCAACAGGAATATCATCTGGGTTGCTCTGAGATCTAAAGTGTGTATCACAGGTACAATGCTGCAATATCAATTCAGACACCAGAAGAAGATGCCTGCAATTTCTTCTGTATTCTATACCCTCAGATTCCGCTAAGTAGGATCTTGGCTCAGCCTATATACCTCTCACTTGACCAATTCAATCAAAACCTTTCACCGTTTGCATCCTCACTAGCTCTCCTTCATTCAATGGACAAAGAAATCTCCTTATTTTATCATAGCTGGACTTCTGATATGAATGCTTTTTAAATAGTTAGGCTTTGATTGCTCTGGTGTTTTTAGCATTAGGAACCAACAAACTGGAACTGATAGGCAAGGTTGTTCTGGTTTGCCTAGATAGAAGTCTCTGAGAAGGCAAGCTAAGTAAATTGTCACGGGGTATATTTCTGAGATCAAGTAAATTCAAGAAGATGTTGGTATTGTTACGCTTTGACCTCTCTAGTAATTGCTTTGCACTTTGTAGTGCACGTTCAGCCAGACCATTTGACTGTGGATATTCTGGACTGCTAATAATATGGATAAAGTCCCACTCTTTTGCAAATTTCTGAAATAACTGACTGATAAACTGGGCACCGTTGTCAGAAATAACTTTGTGTGGACTACTATGGACTGAGAAACGATGTTTCAACTTAGTAATAATCCTTAAAACCAATATTAGTGAGGAAAGCTACCTCATAAGTACTGTGTATCTTAGTCTGTGTGTGTGTGTGTGTGGGGGGGGGGGGGGTTCAACTACATAGTATAAATATGTTTTAAAGCAAGTCAATGGACAAAATGTGTTTGATTTTTTTATCTTAAACAATTTTTAAGTTTACATTTGATGAATGTCTTGGAATTTGAAAAGGTCTTTTTTATAAATGATGTTTGTTAAAATGTTCTTGTGTTTAAAGGTGTTTGTAGTGCATTTCATTTGAGCATTAAGGCAGTTGCATCTTTAAAGGATTGTGAAGGGTGATGACATCACTCATTTGTAACAGTATTTAAAAGCTGTATTATGGAGTGCACTTAGTTTCTGATGAAGTCCCCAGATTAGGGGATGAAAGCACTCAATCTGTGTCTTTGTATGTTGGAAGAATAAAAACAGCTTGGACTGAAGAGTTTGGCTGACTGAAAGTGTTTCCGACTGCTTCGCAGTGTATGTTTTGGACTTTTTTTTAGTAATAACAGTACTGAACATTAGGTTAGTTAGCAGATCAATTTTGCACCAGTTTGAATAAGAATCTACCAACACTAAGTAATGCTGACTATTGTACTCAAATACGTCAATGATTACTGTTTACTAAGGTAGTTCAGGAATCTGGCTTAGCTGAACTGGCTCTTTTTGCAAATGTGGTTTACTACTATTACATACTGAACAAAATGAAAGTACATTATCAATGTCTTTTGACAGAGAAGGCCAAAATACTAGTCCTCTTGCCCTTTTTTTGGTAGCTTCAGAACCTGGGTGGCCATGATGCAAAATTTGAATGTACTCATGTTTTAAGGAAGTAGGAACAATAACTTTAGGACCTTTGAAAATGATGCCATCTTCCATCAACATCTCATCTCCATAAGAAAAATAAGGGAGCACTGTTGGTACGCAAGATTGCTTTGACAGCCATCCAACATTGATGAAGTGGTTGAGCTTTTGCAAAACTGGATCAGGCTTTATATGATCTCTTAGCTCATCAAGTCTTGTGGTAGAAAAATTACGCACCTCTGTGACATTGAAGTCAAAATTCTCTGCATCAAGTTTTTCTGTGGTATTTCTGGGCAATCTGGATAAGGTATCAGCCAGATAAAGAAGTCTGCCTTTGTATACACCATTTTGAATTTGTACTTTTGTAATCTGAGCATCATCCTTTGTAGTCTTACTGGAGCTGTATGCATAGACTTCTTTAAAATAGTGACTAGTAGTTGATGATCAGTCTCAATCTAATAGCTCAGTGATAAATATAATCATGGAACTTCGAACATGAGAACACAATTGCCAAAAGTTCCTTCTCAGTCTGTGCATACTGCATCTCAGTTTGGGTAAGAGTTCTAGACATACAAGCTACTGGTCTGCCCTCTTGAAGAATAACTGCACCAAGACCGATCTTTAAAGCATCACAGGAAAGAATTACTGCTTTATGGACATCATAGTATTGTAACTTAGGCGGACTGGCAATTTTCTGTTTAAGGTCATCAAATACTCTCTGGTGTTGTTCCAGCCATGACCAGGCAACATATTTGCATGTCAGCTCTCTTAAAGGTGCTGATAATTCACTGCAGTCTGGTATAAACTTGCCCAAATAATTAACCATACCAAGGAAATGCTGTAAGGCTTGGACACTGTCTGGAGCTGGCATCTCAAGAATGCCTGTTTGTATGGAAGTGTCTGGTAGTAAGCCTGTACTGGTATATAAATGACCTACATAAGTAACTTCTGGTAGCTTGAATTTACATTTCAGAGGATTGAGCTCTAAATTCACTTCATGCGCTCTGTAAAGAATTTTCCTGGGGTTTCTGTCATGCTCTTCTTCACCATTGCCTCCAACTAGTAAATCATTTACTATTATAGCACATGGATAACCTGAAAAAATTTGCTCCATTGCATGCTGAAAGACTTCACTGGCAGAATTTATTCCAAAAGGCATTCTGAGAAATCTGTATCTACCAAATGGGGTAGTGAATGTATTCAGCAGTGAAGATTTCTGATTAAGCATTTCTTGCCAAAATGAACACTTTGTGTCTAAGACAGAAACAAACAGTGGCATTTGGCATTAGGGTAGCAACTTCCTCGACTGTATGCATAGGATGACGGGGCCTCTTTAATAGGTTCATAGGTTCATAGGTTCATACTAGGCTATCTGCCCTAGGGCATTTATAAGCCTAGCCAGAGTGTGTTTGGCTTTCGCCACCCATTTTAAATTAATTTTGCTATGCCCTTTTTCGAGGTTAGTATACTGTGCCTCTGTCTAACAGTGACACAGAAGTGATACCCAGGGTAAACCTACGATCTCCCATCCACTCATCAAGATTCCTCTTGAAGAGAGTCAATGAGGGACTCTGCCTAACCTGGACTGGGATTTTATTCCAGAGTGAAGGGAGCCTCTGGGTTATGAATTTGTCCCTCCAGCATGTCCTATTTATTTCAGTGCTGAGGTTCAAGTCTCTCGAGCGCATAGCTCGATGGGATTTGGATTTTCTGAGGTGCAGCATGTCCATTAATTCCGGGTTGGACATGGCTTTATACATCAGGCACAGATCGCCTCTGAGCAGGCGGTATGCCACTGAGTAGAGCTGGAGTTTCTTTAACCAGGCAGCATATGGCATCTGTTTGAGCCCTTTGATCCTCTTGGTGAGGTACTTTTGGGGTCTTTCCAGTTGCTGCAGGTGTCTGGTAAGGTACATCCCAAAAGGGGCATTGTACTCAATTATGGGCCTGATGAGGGATGAGTAAAGAGGCACGATGACCTCCCCTGATCTAGATGTGAATCCCGTCATGATTAGGTGGGCTATATAAAATGTTTTTCTGACCACTTTGGCCACGTGGTTGTCAAATGAGAGATTGCTATCAACTTGCATCCCCAGGTCCCTAATTACTTCTTCTGTATTTAATGGATTACCACCTATGTGGTAATTTGTGGGCACTTTGTTTTTGCCAAAGGGGATGACTATACACTTTTTGGCATTTAGCTTGAGGCCATGGCTCTGGCACCAGTTGTTTGTTTCTATGAGGCCATTTTGGAGGATGCTTGTGTCAGCTGGAGAGTCGATTATGGTGCTCAGTTTGCAGTCATCTACGAACTTGGTCAGCCACAGTCCTTCCGTGTTGGCCTGTACCTCCGAGAAATATATACCGAACAAGAGAGGTCCCAGGACTGAGCCTTGTGGGATGCCACTTGTAACTGGTTTGGAGTCTGACATGGCTCCAGCAATTCTAACCATGTGGGTTCTGTCCTTGAGCCAGTTTGCAACCCATCTAGTGACATAGGGGTTTATATTTAAGCTGGTGAGCTTATCTATAATGCCCGAGTGGGGTATTGTATCGAAGGCTTTTGCGAGGTCCAGGTAGGCTGTGTGGACCATCTTCCCCTCGTCAATGGCTTTGGTGACCGTTTCAAAGAAATCAACCAGGTTTAAGAGGCAGGATCTGCCCTTAACAAAGCCGAACTGGGTAGGATCCAGTGTCTGTAGGTCCCCAATATCTTTATTTATGAGGTGTATGATGATCCTTTCCATAGCTTTGCAGACCAAGCTAGTCAGGCTTATGGGGTGATAGTTTCCAGGATCCGTTGAGGCACCACCTTTGTGGAGAGGGACCACTGTTGCTGTACGCCACTCTTTGGGTACATATCCTGTAGTAAGGCTGAGATTGAACAGTAGTTTTATGTTTGGGTTTAGCTCTTCTTGGAGTTCATGTAGGATGCAGCCCGGGACACCGTCTGGTCCCATTGATGCTGTGTTTTTTGCTTTGGAGAGGGCAGCTCTTACCTGAGCATCTGAGATGTCAGGGGGGCAGCACTCTGCTGGGATAGATATTTGCCCTTTTGGTGGGGAGGGGGGGAGAAGTTTGCGCTGAACCTGTCAGCTAGGATGCTGGCAATGTCTGTGTGTTCAGTGTATTTTTTGTCATTTTGGACTAATTCTGAGCATATCTGGGAATTCCCACCCAGGTTCCTAACATAACTAAATAAAGCCTTGTGATTATCCTTAGTGTCCTGTGCAATTTTTCTCTCGAAGCTGGCCTTAGATGATTTTATGAGTGCCTGTAGTTTTTTGCTAATACTGATCAGAGATGCCTTCCCTTTTTGGGATTTTGCTCTATCATGTAGTAGCTTCCTCCTTCTATTGTATAGTTTGTTTATGGCTGGGGTCCACCAGACAGGACGTCTGCCTTTGGAGGATAGGGTCTTGGTTTTATTTGGGATTGCATGATCCATGCATTCCTGAAGGTGTTCATAGAATGCGTTTATAAAGGATTCTGCGGTCTAGGCCATATTTTCCACAGGCCCGGGGGCTTTGAAGGATTCCACCTCGGTTTTGAGGAGTGTGAAATTTGCTTTAGAGAAGTTTTTCACTGTGGTTTTCAGGGCAGGGGGTGGAGTTGGGATGTGAATATCCAGTGAGATTAGTTTATGGTCTGATCTTACCAGTGAGGGATACACTTCTAGTCTGGAGCATAGAGTCCCCATGTTGGTGATGATCAGGTCCAGTATGTTTTCCCCTCTTGTGGGAGTGGTAACAAGTTGTTCCATAGCATTTGAGTTTATAAATTCTAGGAACCTTTGGGCTAGGGTATTGGAGCTAGAGTAATGCTCCCAGTCTATGTTTGGGTAGTTGAATTTGCCCAATATAATGGTGTTTGGAGAGACCTTCATATTTCCAGTGTTCTCAGGAAGGCCGAGTGGGGTTCCTGGGTTTGGGAGGGTGGTCTGTAGCAGGCTATAAACTGGAAGGCAGTTTTACCCACTGTTAGTTCCACATGGATAGTCTCTGATGCTTCGTGCTGTGCCACCAACCTGGAGGTGTGGGTACCTTTGATGAATATTGATACTCCCCCTCCTTTTGTGGTTCATTCCAAGTTTTGGGGCCAAAAAGCATGGTATGAGGTATAACCTGGTAGTGCTGGGGTGCTCTCGAGAGCCTTGAACCAGGTTTCTGTTACTGCACATATATCGATGTTCTCCATGCTAAGGAGAGTTTTGAGTGTGTGCATCTTGAGGTTTAGACTTCTGGCGTTGAGTAGCATTACTCTTAGTTTCTTATCCCTTGTGATACCTATGGAGGTGGGTTTGTCTTTTGAGACAATGCTTTGCTTACGTCTCTTGGGTCAGTACATATTTTGATTTCATCTGAGCTTTTCTTATGAGCAACTACCATGGAAGATACCCATTCAATTGGTTCTGTGACTGGTCAAGTCACACCTTGTTGCACCATTTTATCTAACTGGACCTTGACTTTTTCCTGCATAGCTATCAGAACTTTTCTTACTGGTCTGACCACTGGACTGACCTCTGGGTTTAATTTCATGGAGTACACAATTGGAAGTTTACATAGCTTGTCCTTGAAAACATCAGCATACTCTGGGAAAATAACATAGGTGAAACTATAACTAGGACATGTGTTTACATGATGGATTTTTTTGGTAAAAGAAAGCAGTTTCATTCTTAAACTGTCCCTGCGACCTAATAATAACTGTACACATCTTTTGACTACATAAAACTGCAAGCTGTAACTGTTTCCAGCTGAATAGCATGAAAGCACTACTGAGCCTTCAGTTTGAATCTTTTCACTTGCTTAAGTAACAAGATTTGCACAGCTGGCCAAATTAAGTTGGTCACCAGCTCTTACTCTGGCAAATGTTTCTGCTGGCATAACATTGCTCTTTGAACCAGTGTCTACTTTGAGCTCCATGGGTGTACCATTAATCAGGAAAGTACAAAACACTTTGTTTTTTGCCAACACATCTACCGCATTAACCTTTTCACTAACCACTGATACACCATCTACACAGAAGGCAGATTTGCAGCTTTCTGTATGATCAACTTGCTTTTTGAGTGACCTTTCTAAATAAATGAATGAGGCTTGAGGCTTGCTTGATTCACAAAACTTTTGAAAGTGATTCCATTTTTTTACACTTGCGGCATTGCTGGCCAAATGCTAAGCACTTTTCTCTTTTAGACTCATGATCGGCACCATTTATTTATTTTATTTATTTTATTTATTTTATTTTACATTTGTTAACCGGGCTAGTCTGGCTGGATACATGTCCATTTTCAGCAGAGGCCCGAGGAGAAAAGCTCCACTATCAGAATAAGACAATACAGTTTACGAAAACATTACTAAATTAATACTAACAAAATGTACTGAGACAATATACAGTTTACCTGGACTAGTCTGAGTAGGTAACAACAAAGTTCAGTTAAGTGGCTAAGGAGATAAGCTCCAGTATCTAAAATACAAAGTTAAGTTAAGAAACATCATTAGTCAAGTTAAAAAATAATATCATTAGTCAGTAGTCATGATAACAGATTAGGTAATTTGCAAAAAGCAAGAAATCTGTTAGTATCAAGTGTTAAAAGAGCAGGTTTGGAAGTTTAACAGGTAATTAAGTAGTTAAAGATAAGGAAAAGGCGAAAAATAAGGTAGACAGAAAGTGGGGATAGTATATAAATTGTTTGGTACAAGTATTATGGATTTGGTAAAGGTCGGGAGTATCCAGTTGGAAAAGGAGAGGGGGGAAACAGGATAGTGATGAAATGCAAAGGTAGCAGGATTATAGGAGGTCAGCTAAAGGTAGCAAGAGACGGAAAGAAGATGGCTAGAGGGGGAGGCAAACAAAAATTTGAGAGAGAAAAGAGTGAAGGTCAAGTAAAGGGGGCTGATGAAGTCAGTCTAAGTTAGAACGGGAGTGGAAAGAAATACACAAGTAGCAGACTGGATAGAGTAATAAAGAGTGCTGAGCTCAGTCAGGATTGGAGCAGGGACATAGCCAGTGAATTAGTAGGTGAGTTTTCATCTGTTTTTTGAAAAGGTGACATGAGCTTAGGGAGGTAAGTTTTGTGGGAAGTTTATTCCAGTAAGAACCGATAGTGTTTGCAAAAAGGGAATCACCTGATTTGTTATGAGATTTCAAAGTAGTAACTAGTAGCTTGTTGGCTGATCTAAGTGTCGTGAGATTTTTATAAGGTGTGATGAGTTTATTTAGTATGGGTATATTGGAGGGATAATGAAGAATTTTAAAAGTGATGATCAGTTGTTGTAGGAGTATTAGGTTTGGGAGTTCAAGCCAGTTTAGTTTCTTTAAGTTAAGACAGTGGTGAGTTTGGAATGGAGAGCCAGTGGCAATTCTGGCTATACTGTGGTAGGCAGTATTCAGTTTCTGAAGATTAGCTTTAGATAAGTTGATAAAGGAGGGAGAGGCGTACATTAATGTAGAGATAAGGTGAGTTTGGGCGAGGGCTACTCGGGAAGTAGCAGTAAGATAGGGCTTTAGCCTGTATAGGGCACCAATCTTTTTATTGACTGTCTTGATAGTTAAATCAATGTGATAGTCAAAATTTAGCTGGTTGTCTATGGTGGCCTAGCAGTTTAGTGCAGCCGTCAGGTTTGATGACAGTGCCATTACAGGATGTTATTGAAAAAGAGATTGGGGTGGATTTACAGGTTGGGGTAAAGAGTAGTAGTTTGGTTTTTTTGGGATTTAGGAGGAGACAGATATGTTGAAACCATTTTTCTGCTGCATTGAAGACTACTTGGGTAGCAGAGTGGAGTTCCGCTGGGGAAGAAGCAGAGCAGATGAGAGTGGAATCATCTGCATATTGTATACATGTGGATGTTGGGAGGGAATTGGGCAGATTATTAATGAAAATAGAGAAAAGTAGGGGACCTAGGATGGATCCTTGTGGGACTCCAATAGTAATTGGGAGTTGAGTGGATAAATGGCTGTCCCAAAGGACTGCTTGTTTTCTATTAGTCAAGTATGAGTTGAACCACTGTAATGCTTGTGAGTCCAGTGAGAGGGATTTTAAGGTATCGAGGAGAAGTTGATGGTTGACCATATCGAATGCTTTTGAGAGGTCCAAGAAAAGTGCAGATGAGAACAGGTTGTTATTTCGGTTTTTATTTATAGTGTCAGAGAAGGAGAGAAGGGCAGTAGTAGAGTCTACAAGCAAGTTGTTATTTAAGAGATAATGTAGAAGTTGATGGTGAATGCAGCGTTCCATTATTTTGGATAGAGGAGATAGAAGGGCAATAGGTCGAAAATTGGATAGTTCGTTAGAGTTCCCTCCTTTATGGAGTGGAATAATATGGGAGATTTTCCAGCAGGATGGGATTTTGGATTCTGTTATAGTTCTATTTATTAAGATGGAAACTGGGTAGGCTATTTCGGTTGCAGCTAGCTGTAGATATTCAGCTGGAAGTTTGTCAGCAGAAGGGGTGCAGGGTTTTAGTTTAGAAAGTAGTTTCCATATAGGTTGTTGAGACGGTCTCAAGCTTTAGCGTGTGGGTACTGTTTAGAGTGGGGGTAATTTGGAGGGATGGGGGGGGGAGTCATGGTGCTTGCAAGTGAGTTGACTGTTTGAGAGAAGAAGTTGTTAAAGGTGTTGGCTATTATGTTAGGTTGGGTTTGTGCTAAGCTAGCTGGGGTAGGTGTTTTGGTGTTGCCTGGATGGAGTAGTTTATTTATTCCTGACCAGAATGTTTTTGGGTTTTGGTTTTGGTTTTGTTGATATTGGAAGTGGTAGTTTTTTTTATCCAGAATGATAAGTTTCTTTGTTTTGTTTCTTAGATGTTTGAAATTTTGATGGTCAATAGGGCTTTTTGTGGACCTCCATTTGGACCATAATTTATTTCTAGCTCGCATGGTTTGTTTAGTTGTAACAGAGAGCCATGGAGCTGCTTTGGAGCTGACTCTGACTAAGCGGGATGGGGCATGCTGGTTTAGAATTTGTAGGAAGGTATTGTTGAAATGGGTTACTGCTTCATCTATTGGGAGGTATTTTAGAGTTGACCAGTTATATTCTTTGAGTTCATTTTGAAAGGATGTTAGATTGAATTCTGTTTTGTTGTATTTGGTACGATAAGTAGTTTGCTTGGGGTTGTTGCATTTTGTTTAGTGATAAAGGTAAGGAGGTGGTCGCTGATATTGTCAGGAGTATTCCTGTTTTATAGGAGAGGGGATTGTTGTTGGTCAGTATCCAGTCTAGAATGGTTTGTTTGTGGGTGGATTTATGTATTCTAGTAGGGGAGTTGATGGTTTGGTGAAAGTTAAAGAGATTAAGGTGAATGGTGGGTTTGGGGATATGCAGGAGCTCCAGTCAATATTAAAATCACCTAAGATTATGGTTTCCTGGGGAAAGGTGCAGGAAATCCAGCTTAGGATATTTTCTAGGGTATTGATGTTCTTGCCTGGGGGGATGTAGGAACATATTATGTTTATAGCCTTGGATTTGTTAACTTGGAGTTTGGTGCAAAGTATTTCAGCATTTCCTGGTGTGGGGGGGAAGGAGTCAATTAAGGCTACCTGAAGGTGGGATTTGTATAGGAGGGCCACTCCTCCACCTTTTTTATTTGGACGATCTTGTCTTAAGGTGCTATAGCCTGGGGGAGTGAATTAATTGTCTTTGGTACTGGGTTTAAGCCAGGTTTCAGTGAGACAGAGGATATCAAAGGCGTAGAAATCAATTAAGGCATGGAGTTGAGTGACTTTATTGTTAATGCTACGAATATTAAGGTGAGCAATAGAGAGGGAGTCAGAGGAAAAGGGTGGGTTAGAATAGTTGGCAGTTTGGTTTGAAGGGCTCTGATTGTGGAGGGTATTGGGGCCAGGGTTGGGGTGGATGTCCCCATGTATAAGTAAAAGTGTTTGTGGGGGTTGAAGGATCTTTGTGTATTTGAATGATATTAGAATAAGCCGTTTGGAGGTTGTGAATTTGTAATGGTGGGCTTTGTGGTAGAGAGGGGGGAGGTAGGGACAGGTAGATAGTATATTAATATGTGATTGGTTGGGTAGAGGAAGTGTAGTTGTAGTATGTTTGGCTGATGCAGGAGTTTGGTTAAGCTTGAGATTTTCATAGGAGGTAAGGGTGTAGTAGTAAAGCAGGATGTTAAGGAGAAGAAGAGGAAAGAGTGATTTAAGGGTTAAAGGCATGTTTTATAGAGTGTGAGGCTAGTAATTATAGGACTGCACGGTTTGTAAAGATAGGGTGAGGCAGTTTGGAGAAAGGGTGTGGTTGTAGGAGTGAGGAGTTAATTGGTAGATGTATAGGAGAAAAGTTATAGGTAGTTGGCTAATTGGGGGTGTGCCTAAGTATGTATAAAGGTAGGACCCCTGGGGGTGGGTGGGAATTGGGGGTAGGGAGGGGAGCGGAGTGAGCGTAGCGAACGGAGCGGGGAAGAACAAGACGACCAGTTGCAGAAAACAATCAGGCAAGAGGAAGAGAAACAGGTGTAAAGGTAAGGGTGAGTTCAACAGGTTGAGGAGACTTGTATGATAAGTGGGGGGTAAGTGAAATAGTACTGGGTAAGATAGAGGAGATGTTCTTGAGAAAAATGGCAGGTTGGATCGATAGGAAGTGCAGTAGGATATACTAATAAATATGAATGTAGGATTTGTAGTAACAAGGGCGCCACCTAGTGGCCAGGTTAGGAAAGAATATCAGACAGAGCACACAGGGGGTTTACCAAGGATAAAGAACAAGAGACAGGGTAGAGAGGGAGGATTAATAAGGACAAAGGCAAACAGAGGAGGGAAGGAGAGAGGATAAAAGGCCAAAACTAGAGGGTGGGGCTGCTGGTTTACCTGGCAGGGGAGCACAAAAAAATATGTCCTGGTGAGTAAAGCTAATCAATACAAAGATAGGACATACTTTCCAAAAAATATCTGGGAGGACAGTCTTTGTTATGAGGATGTTCAATCCTGTTCAGGATACTGGATATTAAGAGATGTCCACAGGGCCTCTTGGGTTAGGGAAGGACAGGAACCCAGGTATACAATCTGTTAAAATAGCTACAGGTAGAGAGAAAAGAGAAAACAAGCAGAGGAAAGAGAATAAGTTGTTAATCAAAAACGAGGATACAACATAACTAGCATAATCTGTTTTAAATCAAGAACAACGAGGGCAGTACAATGATTTACCCAGGGGCAACACTATATGAAGCAGAGTAGACAGCCTGTTACAGACATACAGTGGGCCCTCAAGGAATAAACTTTACAGTAGTTAACTATCTTATAAAAAAAACATTTAGGAAAACAGTATCAGACATGGTGATTATATGCGTTCAAATACAAAGCATATACTTCAAGCAGTCAATCAGTTTCTACAAATCATAGGCTGGACCTAGTATTTAAAAACCCACGGATCTAAGGTCAAATATAACAAAGATCCCAAGGGGAATATAAGATTGTAAAATAATTATACTTCAATGTGGTCGAATATGCAGCACTGTTATTGGGAAGTTACAATATCAGCAGAGAGCAGTACATTTCCATAGCATACACACTTTAGTAATTAGAAACCTGTAGTGTACAATAACTCATAAGTGTACGCCAGTAAAATACTTTAGCAAGTAGGATCTTATAGTGCGCTATAACTCATAAGTCAATGCCAGCAAAAGAAGTTACACACTCATTAATAAGAAACTTGTAGTTCACACTAATTAACAACTGTACGCCAGTAAAATACCGTAGCAGGTAGGAACTTATAGTGCGCTAAAACTTAATAAATCAACGCCAGTAAACTGCGTTATGGGAGACCACGTGGAGTCTAGCCTAGGAAGGGACACTGCCAAAAAGTTGCAGCACGGGGAGAAAAACCAGAGAGGGAATCCGCTGCTAGGCAAGCTATAAAAAAGGTGCTGATGGCACTTAATGATCCACCTTAAGACACGCTATCCGCGAGCGGTAAAAAGAACGCTCACACTAGGCTTTCAGACTAAGTTGCCCAAATACAGTGTTAATCAGTTGTAAGCAAGTTATAGTAAGTAGCACATAAGCTCTTTAAAGACAACACCTTTAAGCAGTTGGAGTCAAAATTGTCCGGTAGCAAGAAGGCGCCTATTGAGCGTCTTTAAAAAGAAGTTACAACACAACAGCGTTTAAAGGTAACAGCAAACGGTAAGAAATAAAGCTACCATTGTGGCTGTCTGACCAGTTATAGGGATAGGGGAAATGGCACAGGCGTCGCTAGTATCAGAAGAAACCAAGGAGGTAGATCCTCGGTTTAAGCGACTGTGCAGGATGGAATGATGCAGGGCCGAAAAGGAGTGAAGAAGGGGTATGTAACCGCCTTCAGAAGTACTTATGGAAAAATGGCGTTCCACGTGGTTCACATCGGCGTATTACTAGTTGCACAGAAACGTACAGGTATAAACAGCTAGTTCAACATATTATGCTATAAGTGATTGTAAAACAAGGAAAACAACGCAATTAGACAGTACAACAATGCATCTAAACAAAGTACTCACATGCGGAAAGAAACCCACCCTCAAGTCCAAGGAGACACAGCAGCCCGCCTAGGGATAGCCTATAGGGAGGAAACGGCTGGGGGACGGGTATATTTGTAGTATGGAAGCGGAAATGGAGTTGGAGGGGGAGGGGACAGGTAGAGAGAAAAAGGGATAGGAAAGTACAGTACAATCAAGCTGTAGTAAGGTCGCGGAGCAGGAAGCTAAAAGGTGTGGATGGAAGAGAGGAGGGAAAAACAGTGTTAGAGTAAGAGCCGAAAGGTGAGGATGGAAGAGAGGAGGGAGAAAAATGTTTGAGTAGGAGCCGAAGGCAGATGTAATATGAATAGAATAGTACAGAGAAGGAGATGATAGTTGGAAGGAGGGGGGCACAGTAGATGTGAGGAAGGGAGGGCAAGTAAGAGTGTAGGCACACTAAGTGAAAGGTAAGGAAAATAGGCAAATAGAATAAGTAAGTACCGTAGATGTTGGGGGAGGGACAGGCAAGTGGAATAAAATAAGTCACAAAGAAAACAGGCAGAGAGGGAGAGGGGACCAAGAGCGTGTAGAATGTACAGACAGAAAGAGGCTGGTGTCAAGAACAAGACGACCAGTTGCAGAAAACAATCAGGCAAGAGGAAGAGAAACAGGTGTAAAGGTAAGGGTGAGTTCAACAGGTTGAGGAGACTTGTATGATAAGTGGGGGTAAGTGAAATAGTACTGGGTAAGATAGAGGAGATGTTCTTGAGAAAAATGGCAGGTTGGATCGATAGGAAGTGCAGTAGGATATACTAATAAATATGAATGTAGGATTTGTAGTAACAAGGGCGCCACCTAGTGGCCAGGTTAGGAAAGAATATCAGACAGAGCACCCAGGGGGTTTACCAAGGATAAAGAACAAGAGACAGGGTAGAGAGGGAGGATTAATAAGGACAAAGGCAAACAGAGGAGGGAAGGAGAGAGGATAAAAGGCCAAAACTAGAGGGGGGGGGCTGCTGGTTTACCTGGCAGGGGAGCACAAAAAAATATGTCCTGGTGAGTAAAGCTAATCAATACAAAGATAGGACATACTTTCCAAAAAATATCTGGGAGGACAGTCTTTGTTATGAGGATGTTCAATCCTGTTCAGGATACTGGATATTAAGAGATGTCCACAGGGCCTCTTGGTTAGGGAAGGACAGGAACCCAGGTATACAATCTGTTAAAATAGTTTCCAAAAAATATCTGGGAGGACAGTCTTTGTTATGAGGATGTTCAATCCTGTTCAGGATACTGGATATTAAGAGATGTCCACAGGGCCTCTTGGGTTAGGGAAGGACAGGAACCCAGGTATACAATCTGTTAAAATAGTTTCCAAAAAATATCTGGGAGGACAGTCTTTGTTATGAGGATGTTCAATCCTGTTCAGGATACTGGATATTAAGAGATGTCCACAGGGCCTCTTGGGTTAGGGAAGGACAGGAACCCAGGTATACAATCTGTTAAAATAGATGCGGAAAGAAACCCACCCTCAAGTCCAAGGAGACACAGCAGCCCACCTAGGGATAGCCTATAGGGACACCACAATTATGACAGTTAACAATAAGACTTGACTTGGGTTTTGCTGACTCACCCTTGTGCTGCACTAAGCATGTCCATTTTACTGAATCAGTCTTAAAACCTGCTGGAAGGTTACAGGCTCTCCCTAGAAATCCTGCAGGGGCTGCAGCTGCCATGTGCTTAGGCCTGATTCTGCTAGCCATGTGCTGCATGCTGTCTATGTTTGCCCTAGAGGCTGCTCAAACCATGGTCTTATTACTTGCAAGCATATTTGTGTGCCTTTCTGTAAGCTCACATAGCTGACAAATCTCTATAGTTTTGCTCAATGCTAAATCGCTGCCATGAAGCAAAATCTTTCTCACTGCAGGATTATTAACACCACATACAAGAGTGTCTTTTATCAATTGTCTTTCAACTCACCAAACATGCACATTTTAGCCTTGTTTCTCAAGTCAGTAATATAAGTGGCAAATGTTTCTCCTGCCTATTGGTCTCTTGTATAAAATAGGTGCCTCTTCAATGTAACATTTATCTGGGGTTACACATTTCTCTAAATTTACGTTTCAAGCACTCAGGGTCCTCCCCTTGATTCAGCTTGTATAATAATATGGAAGTTTTCCCCTTCACCTGCATAAACTGCTGATGCATACACAAATGAACGCTCTCTTTCAATGGCTTCTGACCCCACTAAGTTAAGCAAAATAAATGCCCTCATACGTGCATCATTATCAGAAAAAGCTGCTTACATGAAAATATTGTATTTCTGCTCAAATATTCTTCAATTCTCTATAATATTATGATCAAACACAAGTTGACTGGGTCTGTGAAATGCCTCTATCATATCAGCACACTGTAATAGACCCTTGGAATTATGCACAAACATACACATATATGTCAGAAACTTATGCCAGAACTTGTAATTATGCCCAATTGCACAACAGACTCTTCAAAATAACTGTACTTTGTGAAATAAGTCTCCATTGCACAAGAACACTTTGAGATCAATATACTTTGTGAAACCATCCCTTATCTGTGTAAGAAACACTTCAAAATGACTGCACTTTGCGAATGAACTGTACACAACACAGGAAACGTCTCTAAATGGCTGTACTTTGTGAAATAACTCTGTACAGTGTAAGAAATACTTTGAAAGGCCTGCACTTTGCAAATTAACTGTTCACAACACATGAACTTTTCAAAATTAGTGTATTTTAACTGCACTTTGTGAAATAACTATACTTTGCACACAGTAACTTCTTCGAAAATAATTGTACTGTAATAAAGTACACATTAAAACACTTTGCACACTCTGAAATACTTCGAACAACTTTAGTTATCCTTTGAATAGCTTTGGTCAATGCAAAATAGTAACATGATCATTTACTAAAAAAACATGCAGTCGCCTTGCTTTTTTATGCTTATGTTGCCCTTTTATTGTATTATTTATTCCCATTTGACCTCTTATCATGCTTGTTATACTTTTCTTGTGCTCATTTTACTTTTAACATGCTCATCATACAAAATGGAAGTAACTGAACACCCACATAAGTATTTCTGATAATTCTATCAAATATCGTGGCATCAAATATTTTGTTTAATCAGTAATGCATTTTGTGCTTTTCATTTGATTAATAATGCATTTTGTGCCTTGCGAGTGCTTTGTATCATTTTCTTTGCAAAATAAATCATTTATGCGACTTTTTGTTCCCTGAAGTTTGTTTCGGGCCTTTTTTAA